>NC_135244.1:6363636-6666666 GCF_947623445.1 Clavelina lepadiformis | reverse complement strand
TTCTCGATAATATTGCAGAGTGTCAGGCGAGAATGAGAGCCTTCAACAAGTCATACAAAGAGCGATTGCAGCAAGGGGTGATATCAATCATAAAGGACAAGGTTAAAATAATATGGTTAAAATATATGTGCAACTGCTAACAGTGCTTTGTATTAGATATTCTATACTCGATCAGTTTGAACACTTTATTTGTAATTTAAATGTTCAATGGTATGTTAATTTTTTCAAAGGTTTGTGGGTTTCATTGAAAATGCTAAATGGTGATATGAAAATTATCCGCCACGACTTTCAACACTTGGTGGATAGAACAACTGCGGTTGTGAGAAAGATGGGGTTTCCAGAGATTATTATGCCGGGAGATGTTCGTAATGATCTTTATGTTACAATCATGCAGGTATGTAATTATTTATCGTAATTAGTAATTCCTGCTAGGAAATGTCATAGGGAAATCTACTTTTGTGATGTATTAATCAGTTTACTTTCCTTTTAGTTTGATCTGATTCCGTTTATGTATACAACGATTAAATTGTAGGTTTTACTTTGTTGTCAGTATTTGACCAATAATTGTAATAATTTTTAGGGTGAATATGAGCGCGGGAGCAAAACGTCTCAAAAGAATGTTGAAGTTACCATGTGTGTGTGCAATGATAAAGGTGTTACAATACCAGTAAGTGAAAATATTTTTGGTAGCAAAGTAGCAGTAACTGACTATCATGCACTATTGCATGTGACAGTGCTACTGTACTGTATCATATGAAAGACGTTCTAGACTCCTGTAATATTCACAGATTGTGGTCAGCATGGGCTCAGGAGAAGACCCTGAAAATCAATACAGATCACACATCTACTATCAGAACAAAACTCCAAAGTGGATGGAAGTTGTAAAGGTAAGCATCGTATACAATGCTTAAGCAAATAAATGTGAGCTTAATATTGCTTCGGCATCCATGGTGTTATTAAACCATATTTTTGTGTGAAAAGGTTGACCTTTGCTTTTAATTTCGTGTAGGTGCAAATTCCTATTGAAGACTTCTACAACGCCCATCTACGTTTCACTTTTCGTCATCGATCTACATTCGAAGGCAAGGATAAGACGGAACGTATCTTTGGACTGTCATTTATTCGTTTAATGAGACAAGAAGGCACCACTTTGCATGATGGCACTCATCACCTTCTTGTGTACAAGGTATTTGAATGTTAATATCTTTGTATTGTGAAATTTACCAACGGTGCTACTACAACACGTTGACTACCAACCACGAGGCTTCTCACGAAAAGAAGATTGGCTTCCACTGCCAACCTCAAATATCCTTGTTTTGTTCTTTTGACTCCGTGGCATTCTTTTCGATTTTACTTGGATTTTTGCTTGCAAATCACCACCAATCTTTGGTGCCTAGGAAAGAAAAAAGGCTCCTTTCAGTGTCCAAGACAAGTTTGGAATTTGAAAACTTTTTAAGTATCCAAAATGTTGTAGCAAAGTACTTCAATCAATTTTAGTATTTTATTCATATTGTACTAAGCCAACTGTTCTTTGACCGGGTGGTAGTCAACATGTTAAAACGTATGTTTCCTTTAGTCTCTTAATTCCACTAAGTAGCAGTCATAATTATTTACTGATTTAATCAACACTTACGAACAATTAAAAATGCCTTAAAACTGCTTATAATAGAGTCCAGCATATACTAAATGCTGCTTCCAGTGTTTTAAATAGATTTTGTTGCTTATTTGTTGTGGTATTGTAGTAATATATATAATTATACATTTCTATATATATACAGTATATTTTCTATTTGTACTTGAATATTATGAACACAAATGTGAATATTTTTTGAAAACATACAAAAGTTTGAACTTTTAAAATTATAAATGTTTGCCAACTTCTGTGAGTCAATATTGACTGCCCATGGTTCCAGGTTGAGTCACGTCGACTAGATACGGTAAAGTACCTATCTCTGCCCTCGACCAGGGATGAGTTGGAAAACACTGGAAAAAACAAGGCTGGAATGTCACCGGGCGCTGCAAGAATTCCCATACCTAGAGCTGAAGGATTTACGCTAAGCCGTGATCAATATCAGATTTCAACTCTGGTTTGTTCCACTAAGCTCACTCAAAATGGTAAATGTTTGATCACTAACTCGATAAATTTGTATTAATTATTGGCTATTTTCATGCGTATTTTCTGGTAAGCAATTGTTATCCAGTTGTTTGTAGCTAAACTGACTAGATTATATGGACTGGTATTGGTTTATAACTGTTGAAAATGTTTAGTTGATTTGCTTGGTCTGTTGAAGTGGAAAGTTCAACCGAACAATTTAAAACACAATCTTCAATCGTTGATGAAGGTTGATGGGGAAGAAGTGGTCAAGGTAAGCGAACAATTAACACACAAAAGGGGGAATTAAACAATTTTTTCTTTGCAGTGTGTCACTGACATACTTTGTTCAAATTTCATAAAAGTACACTGAATTAATTTGATATTATGTGCTTGCAGTTCTTGCAAGATACGTTGGATGCACTCTTCAATATAATGATGGAGAATCCAGGCAAAGGCCAGTATGATGCCATGGTCTTTGATGCTTTGGTGATTGCATTTTTTCGGATTATGTGTTTCAGTTTGGATATATTGCAGTAATAGTAGAATATTTAAAGTAGTTTATAGATGTGTTATTGAATAGTACTGAAAAAGGCCTAGTTTTTCCTGCACTATATATAAATTATGATTTCTGCTGTTTTTTAGATTTACATAATAACATTGATTGGTGACAAGAAGTTCCACCATTTCCATGCTGTGCTCGACAGTTACATCCTTGAGCATTACAGTGCTACTCTTGCTCATGAGTAAGTAATGAATTATGGTCAAGAAATTAACCTTCATTGCATTAGTAAGATATTGCTAATAATAGAATAAATGCGTTAAGTTGAACATTAAACTTATATTAAAAGCACCTTTGTAACAGATTTTTTTAATTTGTACATTTCAAAACTCAATTCATTCAGTGCTTAGCTCTTTTCTTAATAGGTGATGATCACGGTATTGCATTTATTCATCATTATACTTATTTTGTTTTATTGTGATTCATTTTGGAAAGCTCACTAGTATTTTTTGTCAAAAAGAGTTTCTCATAGATGAAAATTTGAAATGTGTAAAATTATTTGTGGGGGAGGGGGGCACTTTCTAGGAAACCTGTAAATGCACGTGTTAATGATTTTTTGCAGAAAACTGACCAAGGTCCTTATCAAGTATCTAGATCAGGCGAATAACATGGAATACCGTGAACGTCTTTCAAAAACTCTCAAAGCACTGGAATACATTTTCAAGTTCATTGTTAGATCTAGAATCCTTTTACAACAGCAGCAACAGCAGTGAGTTCACAATATTTTAATGTCATTAATCAGTGGAGGCATGTTATGTTTAAAATTACCAGATTATCTTCTGTTTTACTTGTTAATGACATATTTTAGATCAAGCTTTAGAGTTGGTCTGAGAGTTCCACAGTATGTCAACATAATATGTTCTGCGATATGTCAAATTTATTTTCTTATCCATACTTGATATTAACTGGTTTGTAAACTTTTGCGAAAAGATTAAAATTTATAAGTCTCCCTACGTGACTGCTCATTTGAAACATCACTACATATTACTAGTACCTTCGCCTAAATATATGCTGGGACATATAAGTTGCTTATATTTAAATTTTCTTTTATTCTTCAAAGAATTGAACGAGATGAACTTGTCCATTTTGAACAAGGTATTAGAAATGTCTTCAAAGCAATCAACAATGTTATGACAGTTGCAGATGAGTCAAGCATTGTACATCAGGTAAAAATTGCACCACAGTTTCAAATATTATATCATACTAAATATGCTGTGTTTTGATGATAGACTTCTTTAAACTTCATGCATTTTAATGTTTACGATTCATAAACACGGATAGCATAAAATAAAGACTATGCGGAGAACATTTCGTTTTCAGCCTTTGATTCAAAATTATATTAATACAGGCACTAGTATTGAAGTACGTGACTTCCGTAATAAAGGATGTAATCACTGTTTTTGAGCCTAAAGAACTCAGGTAATTGTTGCTTTGATTAATCACTTGTATTTGTGTGATCTATACAAAAAATTAAATGGCATTTTATAAATGGGAAAAGCTTTTAAGTGAAATTCTATCCTTTAAATGGCTCAAATTTGTTGAATCTGTGATGTCTGATGTAAATAATGGCTCGGTGATGTCTGATGTAAATTACCTTTGCTCGGGTGGTTTGATGAAGTCCCATTCGTGCCTCAAAGCCATTTGTCTTTCTCTTTTTCTCTCTATTTGCTTGACTGCTCTTGTGTCTATAACACATACGCTATTGGATATCTTAAAATAACGCAGAGTGGCGGTCTATTTAAATATGTCTTGGGCTCATGCGGTTAGACTGTCATGTGCTGAGTGTGTTGTTAGATATCAAATGGTTTGTTTTTCAGAGCCGTGTAGCATGCTTGACTGGCGATAGTTTAGAAAGCAATTCAGTTGTTTGTGTATATTCTGTGCAAGGAAGTTTGCTACGTTTTTAGTTGAAATCTTATATATACTGTGCACTGTATGGTTGTGATGTAAATATAAAATAGTATTTCTTTTTATTAGGTCTAGTACAGTATTTCTATTCAGTAATTCTTTGCAGGCAACTTGTAACTCATTAATCAGTTATTGGTCGAAAGTCATTAAACAGTCTTTAAGTACTCGTTGTAGAAATTAGTAGTTGAACAGTACTAAAATAAACAAGATGGAAAGGAAACATTTGCCGTCAGTTAGCAATAAGGAGAATATCATTAAAAGAACTCCGTCCAAGCGAAAGCAAGTTCTATCATCACTACAACGCCTGGGAACACCTTCAAAGAACAAGAAACTGAAAGAGTCAAACAAACAGAGTGAATTTATGTCAAAGGTAGAAAATGTGGTTGATGAAAGAGAGTTGCCACAGAATCGCAGGTTTTCCTTCTGTTTTGCTTCAATACTTTTGTGCACTTTCCTCAAACTTTGTTGCAGTAGAACACGATTAAAACATTTTTTTTTTCTTATTAAATAAGATTTAATTTAATTATGGGCAGTTAATTATTCAGTTGATAAAATTAGCATTCAGTGTTGTTTTATTATCACTAATATTAGTAACTAGTATTTTTATAACATATTTAAAAAGTTTTAAAGATTCTGGCTGTGGCTATGTGATATGAATTGTCGTTTTACTGATGATTCAGTATACGTAATATTGTATGTATATATGTACTGTAAATGTATATATAATAACTGACTCAATAAATATCTTTCGTTTTGTAGTCTTCTTCTGCAAGACCTAATCAAGAATGTGCCGCCCGATAAATTGAAAACTCAGAAACTACAATGCATGCTTGATATTGTGCACAGTGATATTTTCAAACTGAAAGGTACATAAATTAATTACACGTTTGACATCAGACCTTTGGTGCTGTTTATTTTGACTTCGCATGATAGTCGTATGCAAATGATCCGTATCTGAAACGTTTGTTATTTATCAATTTAGTGCATTTGTTTGTAGATTGCCGACTCATCTTGCTGAAGATGATGACTCTCCACCTTAAAGAACTCATGGAGAAGGATGATGAGCTAGACATGTGCGGAAAGTTGCTCGCAGATATTTTAACTCTTCTGCGATCATCAGATGTGGTTAGTACTAGGCATGTAGTTTGCATGTAATAAACAAAAAATTCTGACATATTTATTTTACAAAGTGCCTCTTAATTACTTACTATGATTTAATTTAATGTTTGGACTTTTTTTATTTTACATATAGGCCATGTGCAAACAGACATTCTTTCTATTGACATGAAATTTCCCAACAGTTTTTAATGTTTATAAAAATGAATTTCTTTAACAGGGGCAGACAAAGGGCGATATCCAAGAGGTCACAAGTGTCTTGCTGAGGGCAGTCATAAGAGTCGTGATCAAGTTGGACAGACGGAGCCAACTTGCTGTGAGTTTTTGGCAGAAACTTCTGGGCAAATGTTGATGTCATTGATATTACAAGGAATAGTTATGAATGTCAACTTTTAATAAACTATCGTATATAAAGTATCTTGACATTCAAGATCAAAGTGTAATTTTTATCTGCGCTATGTCTTTTATAAAATAGCTACAGGATAATCTGGGTTCAAACGAATATTTTTTTAAGGGCAATTATGTTGCTTGTATGATATCTATGCTCCGACAGATGGAAGAATACCATTACGATTCATATTTGTCATCTTTTCCGACTACGCTTGACTTGATGGTATGTTAAATATTTTAATGAAGTGGAGCTCTTGTTATTAGGTCTTCTCAATTATTAATTGGGTCGTGTCTTAACTGGAAACTGATTTAGCATACAAAACTGTTGTAATTACTACAATGACAACACGAATCTTCATAATGTTATTTTATTTACAAACAATACATAGAACTGACTTGTTTCGGATACGTCTATTGTTCATCTTCAGATTAGAGTGAAGGTGACTTGGTAATACAATTTATACACTATTAGAGAAATAAAAAAGAAACTGAATAAGCGGCACTGCTTAAAGCGGATAACGCTAAAATAAAACTATGAGATTATCGATATTTTGGCTACAAAATAATCTTCAAGTCTTGTCTTAATAATAGAGCTGTTAGATACAGCTGCGATACAGACATCAAGGTTTTATAAACTAGAGAACGTCTAAATAACAAACAGATTTGATGTATTCGCATGACCTATTCCAATCGCGTGTGCTTTGTTACTCCTGTGTCAAAATGGCGTGATGTCTTACCAATGTAAGTAATGCTCGTTTCAAACGGGCATTGTGAATTGGTAAACCACTTTCACCCGAAGACAGAAAGAAAATCGACATTTATTACAGCAGTATTCGCAAGTATATGCGTATAATAAAACAAGGTTGAAGTTCGTTTTTACTAAATTATGTAGTTTTTTCATAAGATTAAAGGAGGGGTCACCTATTAATGGTGTTTTTATTAATGGCGGCCTAGTAGTTTTATTACTGCTGATTTGTAAACTTAGTGAAGTATCTAATATTTTTGATGAAAAATATTTTGTATGGTTTTTTTTTGTCAAATAAATCGTAGTGGGCAATTGTTACGATAAAACATATTTCCAAGTGTACTTATTTCATGATCGAAAGGATTGAGGCTGAAGCACTTCTCAATTATGTAAATTTCATTTGAAGGATTTTCTTATGGAAATTTTCACGATGTTTCAAGACCTTATAAGCAACAACGTCTATCGCAAAGACTGGATGACAATGATTTCATTGCAGAATTCGTAAGTTGCTTTTTAAAATCGCCAGTTTTAGTTCATTGCATTGGTCTAAATTTGTTAGCTGAATTACTGCTTTTCCGAAGTTGTATCTATCTACAAATTGACTGTTGCTTTCCAGAACTTTCATGCGATCTATAAAGTTTTTCACAAAAACTCTTAACAAAAATTTTCTGGATGAAGCATCTTTCCAGGATCAGGTTTGTCTGCTTGTCCATGTTTCTGAACACCTTTAGAATAAGTGAACACCTTCTAGATAAGTTATTTCTGCTTGTTACACAAATACATTGAAATACAATATATAGGTTTGGAGTAACTTTTTCTACTTGGGGGTGGCCTTCCTCACTCAGGAGTCTTTACAAATGGAACATTTTTCCCATAACAAGAGACAGAGCATGATTAAGAAGTTAGTAATCTTCTTGGAACAAATTAAATTATGAATCAAGAATAAACTGACATTTTTGTTCAGATACGGAGATCTACGTTGTGAGATGGGTTATGAAATTCGGGTGATGTGGTTTAACCTCGGTGAGTATTCTACTTGTAATTTGTGTGCACTGTACAACTGATTATCGTTTTTCCTAGTTTATTCTCTTAACAAAATACCAACTTATTTATGATCTTGGCAACATAAAGTGTTGTCTTAAAATATCAAATTTTTGTATTTATGTAAATTAAAAAATTATGGTCATAATTAATAATATGCTTGCCAAAATTATGTATTTTATCTTTAAGAGATTGCAATTCGGTAAAATTTCTTTTTCTCAGGTCCGCACAAGATAAAGTTTATCCCCGGCATGGTTGGTCCCATGCTAGAGATGACTTTGATTCCAGAACCTGATCTAAGGAAAGCAACGATCCCAATTTTCTTTGACATGATGCAGTGTGAACTTCACAGCCTTGGAAATTTCAAAATGGTATGCTTAGGTTTTTGATTAGTATTAATAATTTTAATGAAACACATACTAATACATAATGGTTTTGATGAAAATGCTATAAATATTTTTTTGCTAAACTTTGGTTAGTTATAAATTGAAATTTAAACAACGCAATAACGTGGCAACAATATTGCAACCTTCTCCACCTGTTTAGCAAAACTTATACTTTTTCAAGTTTACGGTATTGTGCATTATGTTAACTTGAAATTTTACATACTTTTAACTTAACCCTTTTTTCTTGCAGTTTGAAAACGAGATGATAACAAAATTAGATGCTCTAGTTGAAGGAGGCCAAGGTGACCAGGATTATCAAACCATCTTCCACGAAATGTAAGTCCGCTTTTTTCTTGATTGCATCAATAGTGAATGACCTCTGAAATCCTTTCATGGACATTTTGTACTAAGAGATAGAAGTAGTGGTAAATTGATTGCACTAAAAGGCAAGTTATATGTTTTGAATTTGAGTTTTATTGATGCAGACACATTTCTGTTTGTTGTTTAGCATGTCAGAATGGTGTGGCAAGCACCAGTATCTTCGAACGACCGGGATTGAGTTTGTAAATCTGATAAGGAAGCTGCTTGGCCGTTTGCTCGACTATCGTGACATCATCAGAGAAGAAAACAGAGACAACAGAATGAGCTGCACAGTCAACCTGCTGGTAAGTCAAGAGATGTATAGTTACCTTTGTTCAGATTACTCAGTATACTATATTGATTTACTTTGAACTTTAAACTGTTCAGAACTTCTACAAAGAAATCAATAGGATTGAGATGTACGTTCGATACCTCTACAAGTTATGCGACCTTCATCTCCAATGTGACAACTACACTGAAGCGGCATTCACACTCCTACAGCATGCTAGGCTTCTCAGTGTGAGTCCCACTAACGCTTCTAAATATTGGGCAGCATTTTTCACTGATAAAGTACAACTAAATACTAAAAAGTAATAAAATACTAAAAGTTAAATAGTTTTTGAATACAGCACTTATGTACTTACCAAATCAACTCAATTAAAAAGCTCCTGCTACATTTAGTGGTCGGACGAGCTGCTGACAACACGCCAGCCTCGTTACAAGGATTCCCAGACTCACCGAGAACTGAAGGAGGCGCTTTATTACGACATAGTCGATCTTTTCCAGCGTGGCAAGATGTGGGAGGAAGGCATCAAGTTGTGCAAGGAGCTCGCCACCCAGCATGAGCAGGAGACTTTTAGATACCAACAGCTCTCTGAAATTTTGGTAAATCTTTTCTTACTTTTCTCGTCATATCCAGAGTTTTCGTCTTTTTACTGTGTAAACGTTATGCCTTGACACTGGTTTTAAGAATATTACATGTTATATTATATGTTATAATATTACATGTTATATTATTATTTAAGAATATTACATTACATTACTTTCGTATTGTTGGGTTGGTGTTGGAACCTAAACTTTCTGCTACTTTTTGCATCCAGTTCCGACAAGCTGAACTGTACAAGAATATCACAAGTACGGTTCGACCGGAACCAGAGTATTTCTTTGTCGGTTATTACGGTCAGGGTTTTCCCGCATTTCAGCGTGTAAGTTGTATTGGCTCAACTATTGGTAACCGTTTATAAATCACACGGAACTTTGTACCTGCCAGATTGTGTAGCATCTTTCCTAAGTTTAAATCGCGTTTTCAGAACCGTACATTCATCTATCGTGGGAAGGAGTACGAACGTTTGAGCGACTTTACCAGTCGTGTCCTGAACATGATTCCGAGTGCACAGAGAATGAACACGACATCACCTCCGGGAGAGGATATCCTCAGCTCCAGCAGCATGTGTATCCTTGTCCAGTATTTTGTAGTCACTTATTCAGTGGTTGCTCCAACTACTGATGTTGAAGATTATGCGTCACTCTTGACGCTTGTATTCGTCTTTACCTGGGAGCTCTTACTAACTGGTTTAAGTGTTAATTTTTCCCAATACGACACTTTGTATATCTTACAGGCTTTTGTTAATTTCCTTAGTTAATACCCAAATTACAGACGTTCAAATTTATACGGTAAGTCCATTAATGGAGGAGCCCTTGCGTTTCAAAGTAAAGTCCGTGGACGACCAGATAGTAAGGTAAAAGATGAGAAAACCCTCGTAATTTGTACTTGTCGCGGACAGGGAAACATTAATATATATTTGTGAGTGATCAGTTTCAATATGTCTTCTTTTGTGTTTTATCCAAATTTGTTGCATGTTCCTCAGTTTCTACAAAGTGAACGATGTACAGCGCTTTCAGTATTCAAAGCCGTTCAGGAAAGGACCTAAGAACAAGGACAACGAATTTGCGGTGAGTTTTTTTTCTTGTATCATCCAGAGGTAGTAAACCCATATCTAATCTTCTCACAACCTGAAATTACAGAGCATGTGGGTAGAACGTTACACTTTCGTCACGTCCTACACCCTTCCTGGGATACTGCAGTGGTTTGAAGTAGAAGAAACGACGAGGGTAAGAACCTTTCGCTATAATTGTCGAAAAGAAAAGACGTGGTTGACATTTATTTTTCACCAAACAGAAAGAAATCAGTCCGCTAGAGAACGCCATTGAGACTATGGAAACTGCGAACGCGGATTTGCGTCGAATGGTGTTGCAATATCATAAGAGCCCTGAGTCCCCCATCAATCCATTGTCCATGAAATTGAACGGGGTTGTTGATCCAGTTGTCATGGGCGGATTTGCTAACTATGAAAAGGTAAAATTTGAGCCAGTTCTTCTGATAATGCCGTACGTAGTTATTAATCTAAAAATTGGCTCGTTTTGACTAACGGTAAAAAGGAGTTGATTTTGTGGTGCTAATTTAGTTTCTTGTCGTATATATGTTTGAGGAAGTGCCATAACGCTTTTTACCAGGCTTTCTTCAATGACGCTTACATGAGTGAGAATCCTAACAGCCAGACTATGATTGCTATCCTCAAGGATCTCATCGCTGCTCAGGTATCCCAGCATAAGCTTCAGCTCTTCAAACGTTATCTTTGTTTATTTTTAATTCGACTTTTTTTTCAACTCACTTTCATCATACAGCACGACTTAAATGTGGCATAAATAAGCTGTTTATGCTTGTTGTTTGATGTGGATTGCTGTCTTCTACTTTAGATTCCTCTTCTGGAGGAAGGTATCCGGCTCCACGGAGAGCTTGCACCCTCCGCTCTTCAGCCCTTCCATCAAAATATGGTCAGTTGCTTCCAGGACCTGAAAGCTAGCGTGGAAAAGAAATATGGAGTTAAGGTAACAGGGATGTTTCAAATGCTTAGGTCATATTTATTGGTTATTTATTACTAATAATAATAATATTGCAATCGCTATTGCTGTTTACCAATATTTATACTGCCATTTATTTTCGTATTGTTGTTATTCTTGAAGCGAGTTATTTGCATTGAACTGCAAAACATAAGTTCGCGTTTTTTAATTATTTCTTTGAACTTTATCACAACAAGCTGTTTATAATTAATTACCCCACAGCCCTCGTTTGACGCTGGTCGTCCTTTGCGTCGTGTCAGCCCCCAGCATAGGCTGACGTCAAAACAACCTAGACCGGAGTCGATTCTATCCATACAGTCTTCCACCTCGGATCAATCTGCCCGCATCGACAGCAAGTAGGTTATTTGTTTGATTAGAACTCGTACTTAAAATCACACACTCGAGAACTTGTGTAAATAGTGTGAAGGATCCTTTAAAATTTCGGCTAGACGTAGTAAGTATTAAGTAATATAATATAACTTGAGTTAGCTGGGTTTTGTTCGTTGGAGTTATTAACAGGAATTTGAGTGCATGTATGTTCTACACAGCAATATGTTAAAGCATGTCACAAATATAAAATACAGTATAGGTTTTATCAAACTTGTTTAATAACTGTCTAGTACCCCACCGCCCGAAGTTCCAAGCAAAAAATCCGGCTCACGATTAAGCAACGCCGTGTTCCGTTCGACTTCAATGGCCTTTCCCGGCGACAAATCAAGCGGAGGAAACAGGCGGAGCAAAACTTCGGAGTGGTACACCAACTTTGGTGGGTCGACCAACTCACTAGACAAAAGCATCACATCCGTGTCGTCAACTGGCAGTAACTTCCGTAATGGGGCGGTGGAATTACGAGAGGAGGTGAATGAATTATGTCGTCAGAATAGCCTAATTGCCACTTTCTTGACTCACAATGTAAACTCATAGATTTTGGTTTGGACTTTAAAAGTGCAATCCGCAACATTACTAACAACGCCAGGCTCAAAGCTAGGAGCTATAGTTATTATAATTGTCAGCTTACAACTAGGCATTTATTTTAACGACGATACTTTTTCAGCTTACACCACAGAGACCGCCGCGACCAAAGAGTCAAGTTGGAATGCCAGCTGGAATGACTCCGAAATTAACTGCGTGTAAGCAAGATAGGGCTAGGTTATACCGTCTATAAACGTCGTTCAAACTTTGGTGCAACGGATTTGACTGTTTTTTGTTATTTTCAAGCACCCGGGAAAGACAAATTGCCACCACCACTGCCGGCCAAGCAATTTGCCGATTATGGGAATCTTCCTGACGACCCGGAAGTTATGCGGAAACACGAAAAATCTCGCTCTCCAAAGATAAAAAACCCAGACAAGGTATGTTGTTCAATATTCTAATTTCTAACAATACGAGTAAGTAAGCCTGCCATTATGTCCACTCTCAATTGGTTATGCAAAATCATTACACCAACAAAGAGAAGTTGATTAATTTTGTTAGTTAGTGATCACTAATCAGTAGGGCCCGCAAAAGTCAATAAAGTCAAAAATTTTTAAGGACCTCGTCTGACCATGAATCAAAGAATAAAGTTGTTTTCAGCACCTAGGGGATTGTTTCTAAGAAGTTTATAGGTCAAAATAAAGTCAAAATTTACAATAAAGTCAAAATTTTCAATAAAGTCAAAATTTGTCAAAATATGGCTTTTTACAAAGTTTTTGTGTTTCTTGAGAGTAATTCTTGTAAAAATCCTCGTGGAAGCATTGTAAATCAGGAACTGCGACACAATTAAACCATATTAACCCATAAAAGCAGGAAATAAGTCACAATGCCCACTTGGATCAGCAGTAACTTTTATCGCAAATTGTCCATCGTTTATTCATTGTTACGTATTTAAATAATTCCTATAAAACACTTCCTCTTCATAAACGTGGTATTTTCGAAGATCAACAGTTTGGATTTTAGGAATAGCCTACTGACATTCTGTAATACAAAAATGCCTAAGCAAGCTAAATCGTCTTCAGCAAAAGTTAGACAGATTTGTCGAGATTTTTCTGATGAATTTAATGCAACTCCCGGGGGTGATTTAAGGTGCAATTTTTGCGAGGTTATAGTGAAGTGCGATAAAAAGTATTTTGTTGAAAGCCACAGGAAAAATAAACGCCATCAAGCTGGATTGGAGCAACAACAAGCATTCCCTGTTTAATTTGCTGTTTATTAGAATTTACCATGCGGAGAAAATCGAGGCAAAGTGCCCTTTTCACAAGGACAAAATAACACAAGCTACCTAAATCTATCGCCAAAAAACACGACGCACTTTTTATAATCCATAAAACACCTTGACTTTTCGACAAAATATTACGTTTGGGTCTGAAATCGACAAAATATTATGTTTGGGTAACTGGAGGAAGAACTGTGGCCTCTACAAATAAGCAATTTCGTTAGGTCAAAATAAAGTCAAAATTTGATAAAAATAAAGTCAAAAAAAATTTTTTTTAGGTCAAAATAAAAATGGCCCTACTAATCAGTAAAGAAGTTCCACACGATGCGCGTTGTATGTTGAAACTATTCCCGTTAACCATTTAATTTATTTGTTGGTCCATTCCTGCAAAGGAAAGTCATGACCGAATTCCAAGTTATCATCTCACCATTAACTTACAACGACAGATAACAAATTAGTGGCACATGGTAAATCGCCACCGAGTAAGATGTTGATTAGCACTTGGCCAGTTTTCTAACTTCCACTTCTTGATCACGTACAGCCACCGCCTCCTCTTCCAGTGAAGCGTCACGACTCTAATCTGGGAGGAAAACCGACCCTCCTCCCCCCGAAGAAATCAAGATCACCCAAGTCACCTTGAACGGATGTGCAGCTACTTCATTATTAGTTTTTTACGACCAAAAGCGGCTCCAGTGGCAGCCAAACACCTGGTGGTGGGAAAAATTCTCTTGAAAATTATTCATCTCTTGTGAATAATTCGGTTATCGGTTTATCTAGATAACTAGACCTTTTAGCTGATGTAATCATAGATAACGATGTCTTTACACTAGTAATAAATTTAACCGTCATCATATGCAATTTATGACAATCTTATTTTCACTACGACCACGGTTTTCGTAACTTCTAAAATTAATTCCTATTTTAATCCGTGTGAATTTTCTTCGTGGTCTTGTTCGTCTTTGGTGTTGTCTAAGGGCCAAGAACGTTCCTTCGTATGCACTTAAAACTTTCTTCCTTGCTTTTGTTAACCTTTTGTTTTCTTGTTCTGCATTAATCTAGAGGAAGTTTTAATCGTATTTTATCGTCATCAAACCAAATTTGTGGCCTTTTCCCCATATTTTTCGCTACTGCTGCCCAACAAAATAGAGCCATTTATGATGAGGGCGGCATGCTAAGGTGTGTGTGCTATATGCATTTTCCAGTTGGAAAAAAAGTTGTGTAAAATTACATTCTAAATTTTTTGCAGCTTCTTATAGTGCAATAGTTGACATTGCTGGGCGTTTGGTTTGTTATTTTTAAACAATACTATACTGCGTGGTGCAAACGAACTTGGTACTTCGAATTATGTTTAAAAATACTTTTTCCCAAAGCTATTGCTATACAAATTTAGGCTCCAGTGTACGCATTCCAAAACTTTTGCAGTAATAATTGTAATATTTTCGTTTTTCCCATCAAAGCATATTTAGCTGTAAAAGTCTGATCTGTTCGGCGACATATATGTTGTTCAGACTGTGTGGCTACGCGTCGTACAAAACTCTTTCATTTGTACAATTGTGTCGTAAACACCTGAATGCATATTACTGCCTGAAATATTTGTTTTAAAGATAAAACTTAAACGCATTTTCCGCTGAATCCACACAGATTTCTAACGAGCAGATTTTACCTTCGTTTAACTTAACTGAACGTTGAGCGAGCAAGGAATAGCTAAGTTACATCAATGTTAAATTGTTTCGCATGAAATCGCTCTTTGTGGATCCAGAGCCTTTGAGTGAGTTTGAAATGCATTGAAAACATATCAGTAGCAAACAAGCTGTTCCATTTTGGGAGTGTTGTCGGCGTATTTCCGTTGTTTGGTCTGCCTATTACCAAATATTTTATTTAGGGGCAGTAAATGTATATTTTTAAAGTATCCAGTGACCGTAAGTGCATTTAGTGTAATTTCTTCTGTTTGCTATTATACACTGTTACGCTGTAATCATGTCACCTTTTTCCGTAACTTCACAACTATTCGTGTATATTTTTGAAGCTAATAAACACATTACCGAGGTTAACTATACAGTAACTTGGTTATTTTATTTATTATTGCTGGACAACAGTTGACTTAGTTGTAGGCCTACTCACAGGTCCAAAAGTTTTATTGATACTGTAAAAGTTTGCATAGCTTGCGTATGACAGGAAGTAGTTACACCAAAAACCTATGCTTATTCTGAATGCTGCACTTCTAACCTGTAAGTCCTCAACATTAAGTGCAACCAGGACCCTGTTTACACTAGCTGTGGCCGTACACTAGGCTGCACACAGTCACAGCAAAACGTGGCGTACAGTTGCATTGTTTGCTGCAGAAACTTGAAATTTGGTGACTTTTCCTTAAAAATGTTCAGCTATCTGTCCATGTTTGTTTTATAAAGTTTGATTTTGTAATTTTTTGAAATATTGTCATATTTTCATAATTTTGTTCTCTCTGCGCATTGAAGCGTATCGTTTTCGTTTACAAATTTACGGACCACTGCCTCGACTAAATATTCTCTTGCGTTCTCTTCTCGCGGTCAGCTGGTTTTCCACACAGTGGATGCTCGGCGTAACATGAAAAACTTCTAGAAATGTATGACTTGTAGAAATACTTAATTTATACTAAATGCACTTTCTTTAGTTTAACAATTATGATGTATACAGGAAGCCAAATGTGTTTGCTACTAACCTGTAAAAATCCGATCAGTTTACGACGTATAGTTTTCGAGTAATTAACCATTGAAAATGTGTGTACAGTGTCAGCTACACCTAGTAAAATTAGTAATGTCGCGCACCCGTTTTGGATAGCGTTAAATGTGCGTATCCTTTCCTACTATTACATCAGACACGCAGTCGTTTGGTGTACAATGTACAGGAATTTTGCCAGCGGTATTGCGTTGGGCATAAGGACAAAACCGCAGATTGGCGATCATAACTTGTCAACAACAAACTTAAAATGGTTGAGAAATTAGCTGGATCTTGGAAACTGTGTGGCGGTGACAGTCCAGACGAATACTTGCAAGCAGTCGGTAAAGTTGTGTGTGTCTGATATGGTCTATAATACTTAATAGACATATACAGTTTTGTTAGTTTGAAACCAATTATCGTTCTTTACCAATGTAGCATTGGGTGTACAGCTGTGTTAAGTATACTTTGGTTGGCACCAGGTTAGCAAAGGCCGACAATTATAATCATTTAAACAAGCTTACACGAGCTTTATGTCAGGCTTTGGCGCCTTTCTTCGTACAATAGCCAGCCGCGCAACTCCAACAGTTTCCATTGACATAAACGGAGAAGGGGCAACGATCAACACAACAGTGGCTGTGTTGAGTTTCAAGACCGAAGCAAAGTTTGGTGAAGAATTTGACGAGGAGCCGCCAGATAACCAAAAATGTCGTGTAAAAGAAATTGTTTAAATATTTGAAATGTTAATGAAGTTTCAAAATTCTTAATCAAATGTTTGTTGTAAGTATTCTAAATACAGTACAAGTAGCCTAAAGGCTTTTTGTTTGTGAGCACTTGTCTAACAACTACTGCGTCAACAATTACGAAAATCACGGAAATTATATTTTATAGTCGTTATTGTACGTTAATCGCGATGTTTTATATCAAGTCCGAAGATGGCTGGATAAGAAAACCGTCATCAAACGTTATGTGGATAACGAAGATAACATGATCATGGTTGGTTGTTGTTTCTATAGTATTTCCAGGCTTGTTTAATTGCGTTATGTAACTGCCGTTTTCTCTTGTTTTGTTCAAGTAAGTCATCAGTCTAACCGGACATGTTTAATGGTTCAGGAACTTTACATTGGAAAAATAAAATGCCGAAGAATTTTTGAAAGAATTTCCTAGAAGGCCTTTTCATCGCTTTCTGCGCAGTGAGGTTGAAGAATTTCTGATCAAAACAGTTTACGAAATGTTTTCCTTAGTTCCTTGAGCAATATTAACCTCTATATGTCAGTGAAGCTTTCATGAGCAAAAAACAATGACAGGTCTGGCATTTCTGCCGAAAAAAGTTCCCAAAAATCGTGTGTAACTGATCACTGGACGTAAATACATTGGCAAACGATTTCTAACCTGGTTAATCAAGTTATGCCAAGGATAAATTTTGACGATTTGGAGGGAAAGTTTGGACAAGTTTAAAATTTGTCGATTTTGAAAATCATTGACAATATTACTGAGTAGCTGGCACTTTTCACCCGAAATCCGGGAAATCCCCAACTTGTGTACATACGACTGGGGAGCTGTTTGCCCATAGTTTTATTTGTGATTACCTGTTTATAATAGATGTTCGTCAAGTTACCGGTTAGAGCTTGCGCAGTCTACGCATAATCCATATTTCTATGTGGTGCTTTTATTTGGTGCATTTAGTGTTTTTTATCATTTATCTATGTAAGAATTAGAAGAACCTGGAACTCTTTCCCGTATAACTTACTACAGCCCTCTAATGTCTAACTGGTCTATGCTGTATAGTGTCGTTATTTAATTGCCGATATACTGTCATAGTATCTTTGTTGTAAGCTTGTTTTATTTAGGTTACAGCTACACGGTTGTTTATGATCTCAGAAACACCAACCTAAACGTTTATCGCTTGTCGACAATCGCGGTATAGGTTTTTATTTTCACAACTTTTTTGTTTTTGCATGTTATAAAAAAAGTTATACATTTCATTGATTTACCCTAAAACCTAAAACATCCCGAATATACTCATTGGTCATCACTAAATAAAAATATTGTAAATCATTCCGTCTTTGATGACATTCGTAACAACCTAAAAACTCATAAAATTAAAAGTTGTAACTTAATTCGACAAATTTCTAGAACTTTATTAAGATTTTCCAACGATTGTAAACATTGCAAACGCATCCGTTTTTAACGATGTTTGAAGAAGTTAAAAACTCGTGGCTGTTACTACACTGATGTTAATCAATTCATACTGAATGAGCACATATTTAAAAAAGGCAAACCTTTTAAAACAATTTTTCATTGTTTTTTACTTAAGTTTCCTTAAAATAAACCATATATCTCTCTATGAGAAGAAATCCATATTTCAGGTATTTTTTTCATTTTCAAGTATACACAACCAATTTAACCAACAGAAGTAACAGCTGGTTTTCACATCAAACACAATGTAATGGAATTATTTCACTTTAGTACATATCAAGCAAAAAAGCATTTCTGGAAAAAAATACTTCACGTATATCTAAAGCGCATCACACAATATGTAACATTTAGTCAACTTGATATTGCAAAAGTGCAGTTAAAAACATTTTTATAAACAGTATCACCAAGAAAGTAGAACGTAAATAACTCGTAAAAAATTAATTTCCACTTTCATCTTCGTTGTCTGCTGCTTCTGCTTCATTTTTATCTTTCTTATCACTTATTACGTCATTGTTTGTTGTTGAGGATCTTTCCGCTTTATCTTCTATCCGCACAACAACTTCTTTTTCTTCTTCCTCCGGAGCAGGAAGGGACAAGAAAGGAGCTGAAATCTGGAGCACGCCATTCTCGTTCAAACTTGATGTTACGTCATCAGGTCTGACATCATCAGGCAAAACGATCGATTGATGATAATGTCGACGAGTGTAGGATTCAAATCCGTCTTTGTCCGATTTTTCCTCATTTTCCGCTTCCACGACCAGTTTTTGTCCAATCGTTTTTACTTTGACATCATTTGGTTGAAATCCTTTCAAGTTGAAATCGTATTTGAATATCTTCTTGTCGTCGGAATCTGATGATTTGTCCTCATTTTTCTTTGCATCACTAGACAACGCCAAGCAAGATCCATTCAGAAAATTCTCAAGTTCCCGAAATGGATTGATTCTTCTTCTCAGATGCGGATGGAAAAATATCGCTTCAGCACCATCATCTTCAAAAGGATACAAAGGGCGATATCTAGAACATTGCCAAGCTGGGTAGACAATACGAAGTGCCATTTCTTCTTTTCTGTCCAAAATATTGATCTTTATATAGTTCACTTAAGCAAACTTTCGCTCTGAAGCTGAATATTGTTCGTTTTTGAAGTATAACAATCGTTGAATTTCAATTGTCTTTTATACTGCTCCACCAATCGATCGTGAAGCTTTGAGAAAATGAGAGAATATTCGAGAGAATTGTAGAAAAGAAAAAACGCGCGTCACAGTGACGCAACGTGTTATACGTTTGTTATACGGCGTATCAAAGTTTATTTACATATCTAACACATGATTAGTTGTTTCTGATAAAAACAAAAATTTAAACTTTACATAAAAACTTTAAAAATTTGTTATAAATTAATGTTTTAGTATATTTGATGCTGTTTTGGTTTAATTTCAAGAAATTTAGATAAACAATAATAATTGTTAGATAATAATAATTTTGGTTACTAAATCAATTATATCAACAAAAACGCTTTTATATGCAAGCAATATATACAGTATGTGTTTCATTCGGAAAAGTAAGATTACAAAATTCATATTAGAGGCAAAATTATCGAACTCAATTAATAATATTTATTATCTTAATCTACAAAAATATATCTCAATTTGCTGAGTTTATCTAAGTTTGACAATAATTATTGGATAGTATTTCTAAAAATGATTTACCACGTAAGTACTTTTGAGCCACCGTATAAAACAAGTCCGTATATTTTTTTTTTCTCGGCGTTCCTTGCAGTTTCTATCGCTCTCTCTAATATTCCGGAGTTTTCGATTTCATCTTTAAATTGCCTGATAATCCTTTTGTCGACAGCATTCGCTATTTGAAAGAACTTTTAGAACTGCGATAAAATCGAAGTGAAATTCATCAGGAAACGAAAAATAAAATGGCTCTACGAATTGTTTATCCATCCTGGCGCTGTTCCAGATATCAACCGTTTCCGTCTTTTGATTGTGACGACATCACGTCGTTCGCTTTTCATCCGAGATTTAGAAGACGAAGAAACAATCCTTTCCGTGAATTTGAAAATATCTTCGAAGAATAGCGAAGTTGTTCATGCGACAAAAGAAGATCAAGTGAAAAGAAAAACGAGGACAACTCATCTGATTCCGACGACAAGAAGATATTCAAATACGATTTCAACTTGAAAGGATTTCAACCAAATGACGTCAAAATAAAAGCGATTGGACAAAAACTGGTCGTGGAAGCGGAAAATGAGGAAAATCGGACAAAGACGGATTTGAATCCTACACTCGTCGACATTATCATCAATCGATCGTTTTACCAAGCGGAAAGATCCTCAAGAACAAACAATGAATTAATAAGTCAAAAGAAAAATGAAAATGAAGCAAAAGCAGCAGACAACGAAGATAAAAACGACAACTAAATACTTTTTACAAATTGAGTTTTATTTTTGACATTTCGATGTTTATTTGACTTTCGACACTTTATGTAACTTTCAACAGCAATATTGACAACTCTCTCACGTAATTAAGAAATGCAAATTGAATGGGGAAATACTTGTTTTTCCAAGAATTTTACATAAAATGTTATCATTGTGTATAATATAAATGTTCTCCGGTATATTGATACTGCAGTGCTGTGTAACCGTTGTAAAGTTTAAATACAAAAATACCACGAAACTGTTTGCAGAGTTACAGTATATTTAACTTAAAGTGGTGCTTGTAACTTGTTTTCAAAATTATGAGTTAAGGAAAGTTTTCCAATAATTTTTATAAGCCCTTCTGGCATACAAATGTTTTCGGTAGCCTATTCAGGTTTTTAAAGTGAAAGCTGTTTCAATAGAGTTCTAAAAATTGTCAAACCACTACCTGCTCAATGATAGTTTTTAAGTGCTCAGTATAGTAAAAGCATCTTGTCAAACACGGAAACTACAACAACAAAGATAGTTATTAGATATATAAAGGCGGCTAGGCGAAAAATTCTAAAATGATATTCTCACAAAACATACCAGTATAGGCAGTACCGCGGTATTATAAAACCGAATTGCTATACCGCGTTACTTTTTCTTTACCGATACCGTTGCCGTCGGTACTTTTGAAAAGATTCAGCGAACCTTTGTACCTAATTACTTTTTTCAAGAAATTTTTGTCGGTCCCGGTACTCGGTACTTTTCACGTGATTTTTTCATATCTTTAACAAGTATGTTTTAAAAAATACATGTTAATTAATCCGTAAGTACCAATTTTAGCGTCTGTTAATCTTTTTTAATCTAGAAATGTTAATTAAAACTGCAAGCGGGAAACGTCATATCTGTTTTGACCAAAAGTAACCTTTACTGGGGCATGATAGCGGCAAACATATCATTTGCAGCAACATCTTTTACATAAAAAGTACCGGTACGGAGTATCGAAAAAGTACCGAATTACTTTTTTAAAACCCTACCGAATACCGGAACCGTCGGTACATTTTTTGCCAAATACCGGTACCGTTACCGACTCTCCACCTCTACATACCTGTTTTCTTGGTTCTGTTTGAAAGTAACTGCTAAATTTTGCAATAAAAACAAGGAAATAAGTATTGGGCCATGGTGCGGCTGAAAAGTGAAGATCCGAAACTTCCGTAAAGTAAACTAGCTATAAGTACTAAGCAGGTCTTTTTCCGACCTTTGTCTTAACTCCAAACTAGAAATTTATTTGTTCCTGCTCGTTTCATTTTACAAGTTTAGAGTTCCAAAGCAATTTTTCCACAGCAAACTTTACCAAGGTAATCAAATTTGTCTTCAAACTAGCAAAATACGTATGCAGACTCCCGAAAGTCATATAGCCTACTTTCGGAGAGAAAAATCTAGTAAATGATTTTTTAATTTATACAGAATATAAACGTTTTAAGATTTTCAATACTGAAATCTAAAATTCAAAACTAAAATTGTTTTAATATATGCAAAAATTGCTGATAATTATACATTTTTCCATTGAAAACATCGCTGTAGCTGCGTTTCGAATGGCGTTAGGTCAGGTTAGAGTGCGGCCACAGAATTTCCCCAGAAAACTTGAGTTCTGAAGTATTACTGTACTCGGTGCACTGTAACCTAACTTCCGTATTTATACTTAAGTTAGTTAATTTAGCTTATATCCTGCTAAAGTAGCATGAAAATTTCTAAACCTAAGACGGAAGCTCTGATTTATTTGCCTGGTTAAGGTATGTCATTTACTCATTACTGACGATGTCGGCAGTGTCTTATTTAACGCAAAGTAATCTTGTTATACAGTTAAGTATGCTAATTATACCTATTGCTTGCCGGCCACAAAAAAACATTCTATTCATACTTGATACAAATACCTGATTCATCACTATTGTTTCTTTTATTATGATGTTGATGATGTGATGATTTTAACATAGGCGATTAGGCTATACCAGGTTCTGTTTTTTGTTTTATTGCCTTCATATTATATTTATGCAGTTTTGGCAATGATGTGTCTTTTTCTTATGTGCTTCTAAACATCTATGTTATGTTGTGTACGTCAATAAATTTGTCTTTAAGTTGAAGTATTTTAAATAGGAAGTATAACTTGTTTAGTTTTGGAATACTGGAATCTCAAAGGATTAGGTCATTAGGAGAATCTATTCGAATAATGTTAGCATAGCGCACATAACCCAATGATATTGTGAATGTAATAGCTCCCAATATAACCTAAATAACTTATACGTAGTCATTAGAAATTATTTGTGTGCCACTGTAGCACGGGCATCAGTCAGAACATGAAGCTGCATCTAAGTCAACATTTTGGTTTAAATGCAGTTAGACCTGTCATGCATCTGTGTACGGGCATTTGGACTTTTACCAAAAAAAGTGAATCATAATTTTCTCGAAACATTTTTATTGCTGTATCATTTTGCATGAAAAAAATGCAAATGGCTACACTTGCTGTATATGATATGTAAGACTTGGGATTAAACGACGAAATGAATTCACAAATTACGGTATTACGGTATTGTAGTATACAGTATACACTATTTGAAATATACACCTTGAGTACGTCATTAATTACACATTTACTGCAGTAAATGGCATAACTTGCATTAAAATCGGGTAGTCTTCAAACACTCTCTTCTTCAGAAAACGGAGCTTCACTTTTGGTCTTTAGATAATATTTCACCGACACAGTCGCTTGTTCCTCAACGTTAGAGAACATTCTATCAACAAATTAGGATTTAGTTGCAAATACAGTGTACTGCAAATAATTGTATATGCAACACTAAAGAACATAGAGTGATATAACTCAGAACTCGAACAACTCGAAACGTAAGCAAGTCGAAACCGGAACAATTCTTTAGAGAAAAAATTGTCTCAGACGCCGGATTTGGCTTGAAACTCGAACGTAATCAACGACTAAATGTTTATATGTACCGTTTTTATCCGGTATTACTTTATTGATTTATTGGTGTAATTTTTAGTATTTTCTTTCTTCGAACTTCTTATAGGTTATATTTAACGATGCATTGCAATATTAATGTTGATGTTGAGAGTATGTTAGGCATTTACTTAAGTTTAGCCTTCTTGCCTAAAATATGTTTATTTAAAACCGACAAGGATATTTATAGTACAACTATAAACAAATCAATTAGCTTTACGTTGTTTTCATAGGAAAAATTGCTTTGGAAGTCGAACATTTTAGAACTTAAACAAACTCTATGAGGAACGGATTAGGCTGTAAGTTATAAGCTTGAATTCGGAGGTATAGGCTACGCGATTTATCAAACTCACCCTAACACTGCACAACCAACGCCTGAGCATATGTCACATTCTCCTGCTAAATATGCATCGTAATCAACGCACGAGTGCCCAATCATCGGTTTGTTTTGGTTAGAAATTGAATCGATCATCAAGTCACAAGCTCGGCCGTGGCTGCATGTTACCTTCCACCAAGGTCCTAATCAACAATTTTACTTTATTATAACTTATACTGTACAAGTATATATAACTTTAAATTCCCTCCTTATACAATATAAAGTTCTGAACCTGTATTTTAAATAAGCTATAGGGCCTAAAACTTCATATTTCTGCAGATTTTTTTTAAGTTTTGCAAATTCTTTCTTACCGTCTGTCTCTTCGTTTCCTGGACAACCGGGCTGGTCCCTGCCACCATTGGGGTAGAAATCTGCGTGTCCCATTTGCTGCAACGTGCCCCAACCTAGATTTAGTATCGGGTCCCCGTCCGTGTGAATGGCGTCCACGAAAAGGGCGTCACTCGGATCAAGTCGAACAGCCGGTTCCGTTCCTTCAAAGAAAGGTCCGGCAGGATCCAATCCTAAAGTCCGGTGCATAAGTAAACTGGCTGCGATGGATAACCAATTTTTACTGATAGCGATTGACATCTTATACCTGTAATTCTACCAAGTCTTGACAATCTTTCGCCAGCATACCCGGCAATATGTGCTCCGAGACTATGTCCCATAATATGGAAATTTCTTGGCAAGGCACCGGTATATGTCTAGAGCGAACAACGAAAAAAATTGCGGTAGCACGACGTCATATAAACAATATACTTATTTGTTAACAAGTATATCAAGCAGCATATAACATCAGTAATTTACTTCCAGCTTTTCCATCAGCAAAGCAAGTTGTGCTCCCACCACTCTCGTATTGGCACACGCTTGGCCGTAGTCGAATTTTGGGTTTGCTCCTTTTTCCCAATTCACTACGATTATGTTGACATCTTCAGCATCAAGCAAAGCGTTTTTTAATTCCTGCGCAAAAATCATAACAAACAACTGGCATTTTTTAATTCATCCCACCGCACAATGACCACAAATAAAAATGATGATGCATGCAAGGGGTATTGAGTGATATATCAGTTTTTGACAACGCGCGAGCTTGTTATTTCAAGCCTGAACAACGGTTTACGTGGGACACAATTTCTAATACGAAAGTGCATTTAGAATGAGATTTAAAAGTAGCTTGATGGCCTAAAATTTTCGTGACTTTACAAACTTAAGTTGTAGGTTTCTGTATAACAATCGCACAATTTTAGATTATACCTTCACCTATCGGGTAGAACCTTCCGATATGAAACCGTGCACTATAAATTTGGTGTCTTTTATAGCTTTAAAGTTTGACTGAGTGATTGATTCCTCGTCATTATAATTTAGTTCCTGTGAGAAATATTTGTTTCTTCTGGAAAAGAAAAAATCATTACAGAAGGTGCATATATGTGTCGAAAGCAACCACTGAGATAGGTGATTCATCTGTTGTAATTTAGAAATAAATCTGCAGCATATAATGCAATTGGGACCTGGTGTAGAGCCAGAATGCTGTGCTTATGTTTCCAGGAGACCATGGTAGATATGGAATAGGTCTTTGTACACTTACAAATGGCCATCCATCACTGAAGCATCCTAATTCGTCATAGCAAATCTCATCTGAAAATTATTTTATGGTTATCGTAATACATAAGAATTTGTAGATACGGATTTGATTATGTACAACGCAATTCCATATAAACTGCGGTGGCAGATCGTTAACTCTAAGTTGAAGGGACAGATCAAATTATTTTGATTTATCCGAAGTTGGCAAATTTGGCGCTTAGCAGCTGTGTAAACGTCACTGGCCGAAAACAAATAAAAATTTTTAACAATTAAATTAAAAGATAAAATTCATTGAATCTGTAAACAGGTAAAGTCTGTTATGGTGTTAATTTTAGTGACTTTAGATTTAAGCAAAGTCGTTTTGACGAGCTTCCGTCTCTATTAGCTGCCATTAAAATTTACCAAAAATACAAAATTATATGAATGAGAGGTAGAAAAAAAACATCCAAATACCTGCATTAGTTTCCCCCAAGATAAAGACACAGAGAACGAGTAGAAATTTCCTGTCCATGGCCGGCAGTTGTTGACAATATGCGATCAACCCCTTCGAAGTTCCTTAGAAAGTTAATGGCCGGGATAACGCACGCTTTTTATAAAGCAGGTTGGTGGACCATATTGCCCGTTCCCATGCTTGGTCCCGACGCCAGCACGGTGGGTTGTAGTCGGTAAAACCGATAAACTTACTCGAATTATAGGCAATTACGTTCTTGAAAATACGTTGGATGACGTATAAGTAAATGCGATGTCACAATGACTGGAAGGCTTTATCTCGTGTACTTAATTTACAGTAAGTTCTAAATACAAATTAATTAGAAGTAATCGACACCATAGCTGCAGAAACTGTACTTAAAAAGCAAGGTCATAACAAAAGTAAACATATTATAGTGACTGCTGCGTTGCCTCTGTTGCGAGAATGGACAGCTGTTGCTGTTATATAACTTATGATATACCTATAGTCCTATACTAAACTTATGATATACCTATAGTGATTTTATTGGCTCTGGGTGAAAAACTTATCAATGTATTAACAGAAAGTTTTCGTTTTAATACGCTTTCTCCTAATGCGTTGCCTTTGATGGCGATGTCAAAGCCATTCAGATTGTTCCGAAAAAAATATGGCTTTGAATGTACGAAACAAGCAAATTTGGTAACTGCCGTATAGTACCATTATAGTCCGACTTTATGCCAATTGTCGGTGGTAGCCCACAGCAGAAATATTCGTTAGTTTTTCTAACTGTTTTTGTTCAAAATCGAAGTGAAAGTTATCAGGTCTGACGTCATCAGGCAAAACGATCGACTGATGATAATGTCGACGAGTGTAGGATTCAAATCCGTCTTTGTCCGATGTTTCCTCATTTTCCGCTTCCACGACCAATTTTTGTCCAACCGTTCTTCCTTTGACGTCATTTGGTTGAAATCCTTTCAAGTTGAAATCGTATTTAAATATCATCTTGTCGTTCGAATCTGATGATTTTCTTTTTTTGTCACATGAACAACTTCGATATTCTTCAAAGATATTTTCAAGTTCACGGAACGGGTCGTTTCTTCGTCTTCTAAATCTCGGATAAAAAGCGAACAACGTGATGTCGTCACAATCAAAAGATGAAAACGGTTGATATCTGGAACAGTGCCATGATGGATAAACAATTCGTAGAACCATTTTATTTTTCGTTTCCTGATAAGTTTTACTTCGATTTTATTGCAAATATCGAATGTTGTCCACAGAACGATGGTCAGGCCATTTGCAGACCAATTCGATAAGTCCAGAATATTAGAGAGAGCGATAGAAACCGCGAGAAACATCAACAGAAAAAAAAACGCGCAGACGTGTTTTATACGGCGGCTCAAAAGTATTTACATGGCAAATCATTTTTAAAAATATTATCTAATAATTATTGTCAAACTTGAATAAACTCAGCAAATTGAGATATATTTTTGTAGATTAAGATAATAAATATTGTTTATTGAGTTCGATAATTTTGTCTCAAATATGAATTTTATAATCTTACTTTACCGAATGAATCACATACTGTATATATTGCTTGTATATAAAAGCGTTTTTGTTGATATAATCAATTTTTATTTATCTAATTTTTTTGAAATTAAAAACAAACAGCATCAAACATATTAAAAGATTAATTTATAATAAGTTTTTAAAGTTTTTATGTAAAGATTAAATGTTACTTTTTATTAGAAACAACTAATCATGTGTTAGATATGTAAATAAACTTTGAAACGCCGTATAACACGTTGCGTCACTGTGACGCGCGTTTTTTCTTTTCTACAATTCTCTCGAATATTCTCTCGTTTTCTCAAAGCTTCACGATCGATTGGTGGAGCAGTATAAAACACAACTGAAATTCAACGATTGTCATACTTCAAAAACGAACAATATTCAGCTTCAGAGCGAAAGCTTGCTTAAGTGAACTATATAAAGATCAATATTTTGGACAGAAAAGAAGAAATGGCACTTCGTATTGTCTACCCAGCTTGGCAATGTTCTAGATATCGCCCTTTGTATCCTTTTGAAGATGATGGTGCTGAAGCGATATTTTTCCATCCGCATATGAGAAGAAGAATCAATCCATTTCGGGAACTTGAGAATTTTCTGAATGGATCTTGCTTGGCGTTGTCTAGTGATGCAAAGAAAAATGAGGACAAATCATCAGATTCCGACGACAAGAAGATATTCAAACATGATTTCAACTTGAAAGGATTTCAACCAAATGACGTCAAAGTAAAAACGATTGGACAAAAACTGGTCGTGGAAGCGGAAAATGAGGAAAAATCGGGCAAAGACGGATTTGAATCCTACACTCGTCGACAGTATCATCAGTCGATCGTTTTGCCTGATGATGTCAGACCTGATGACGTAACATCAAGTTTGAACGAGAATGGCGTGCTCCGGATTTCAGCTCCTTTCTTGTCCCTTCCTGCTCCGGAGGAAGTAGAAAAAGAAGTTGTTGTGCGGAGAGAGGATAAAGCGGAAAGTTCCTCAACAATAAACAATGACCTAATCAGCGATAAGAAAGATGAAGCAGAAGCAGCAGACAAAATGGACTAAGTGGTTGTTACAAAACGAGTTTTATTTGTGGTATTTTAATGTTTATTCGGCTGTCCTCATTGCAACATCCTGATGTTATTATAAGTAACTGAAAATACAATGTGAAATCAGCTAAGTTTATAAAAAAAACATGAAATATGTAAAAACAAAATTGAATTTTTATGAGTTATTATTTCTTGGTCATGCTGCCTTTAGAAAAGTTTTTGACGTGTTTTAGCAGCTGCTTTTTGTACATAAATGCACAAATCGTGAGATTTCTAATTGTGTAAGTTCTGTTATTTTTATATAGGCTATATTGACGAACTTGGTTGTATCTGATGTCAATTTCTCAACACAGTTTCTTTTGAAGTTAATTCAATAAAGTATGTGATCGGTATTCACGTACGTCGTGTCCGTGTGGAAATGTTGGAGATAGACTCTTGCTTTGAAATGAAAACATAAAATTTAAATTCATGATGAGCTATGTCCAAGTTATCTGAGACTTATAGAAATGTTAAGAAAAACGATTATAATGAATGCTATATCGCTTAGCTTAGCTTCGCTTAACGCAAAATTTTGGATACCGGTAACTCAAAGTAGTTTAACTGGTCCCGGAAAAGGCTATAATTAAAGTACTGTATACGTATGCTATCATTGAGTTTGGACGGGATATTTTAAAACTTTGGTAAAAACTACTCTTTTTCATTGTTATATGATGTTTCCCCTTCGCTTGGTCTGTGTTTATTTGTTTGTACATTTACTTATCTATAACATTTTCACTACATCACGTTATTGGTTTATTTGACAGCTGATGATGTTTGATATCCTTCACGTTACGCTCCCTTGTAAATATCCCATTTGTGTTTTTTGATTTTCCTGCTAAGTGACCGCCATTGTGCAGTATGATACCGTCATTGCCCGTAATCACCACAGTCCAGTTCCGTTATTTTCAGGCACAACCAGTAAACTGCGCAAGATTTCTAGGGCAGCGCATCACTCGTTCTATGCAGCCCACACCGAACTTGCAAGTATTGCGAGCAAGGCGTGAATGTTTTGATTGTTATGAACCGAAGCAAAGACGTACCGCGTTTCTTTGTTTATTTGCCCACAACCACCAAATATTGGGGGAATAATTAGTAAGCTCTAATAGTTCTGTGATTACTTGTAATTAAAATAGTTTACATAAAATTGGATTATCACTACAGTATAACGGTAGTTATCAAAGTGGTTGCAGTTTCGCGTAATTCAAGGTATCCTTTTCTTTCAAAGCTATCTAAGTGACTTTGTCAACGCCTCAAAGACAGCGCAATAAAAGAAAGTGCATGAAAACATAAATGTTCCGTTAATAGCAGTTAACAGTGGCAAGTTACCATAAAAGGCCAATAAAATTACACCGCATTTAGCAGATGTTTCGTGTTATAAGTTTATAACACGTGTCTAACACTCACTGTGGGAGGAACACAGCAGTTACTACAATACGTTTACTTCAGTTGTGACCGCGTGCTTTTCAAGAAATTAGTTTCAGCAGGCATGGTGTTAATTGCTGATAATAAATTTTCTGTAAATATCGCACATGTGATAAGTCGTTTCAGTCATTGTGACATAACATTTACGTCATCTATCGTTTTTGAAATGAACAGTTCTTCTAATTCAAATAAATTTATCAGTTTTACCGACTACAGCCGAACATGATCAAATATGGGAAAGGGCAATAATGTCTACCAACCTGCTTGAGTAAAATCAAGGTAATCTTGGTCAATAACTTACTAATTCATTTTGAAGGGGTTGGATTGCATGTTATCAACAACTGCCGACATGGCGACATATGGTCCATAAACCATAGACATGAAAATTTTGCTCGTTCTATGCATTTATATTTTGGCGGAATTTACAGCAAGTGATCGGGATTTTGCTTTCTATATCACAAACTTGTAATTTAGATAATTCGCATTATATTTAATGGAATACCGTTATTGACTTGACTTAAGTCTGTTTTCTTAAGATTCCGATTTTTTTTAAAATCTGACTTGGCTTGTGTGAAGTTGTGAACGTAAGAATTTCGGTTGACTTGACTCTTATCACAATCCAAGTTAATTCTAGCTTTTACAAAATTGTTTTTTATGTTTGTTAAACAACCATTATACAACACAATCTGTATGGTATGTGCAAAAGGGTCAGAAATGAATGAAATTAAATGTTTTAGACTATGTTTATAATTAAATTACGAGTATTTAAGAAGCTGCAGAGTATCTTAGTTTCTACGTATGGCAAAAAATAAATCGTAAATTGTGACTTGGTAGTTGGTACATGGACTTGGACTTAACTCGGTGAACGTGACTTACTCGACTTGATTTGGAACATAATTCAAATTGCTCGACTTGGCTTGGACTTGTGTTGTTAGTGAGGTGACTTGACTTGTACCACAATGTTGCAGCAAGCCTCAGTACTGGTCAAAGATTTAAAAAACTCTGACAGTGGTGTAGGAAATGGTTCAGCACAGGTTTCGGAAGAGTTTATTTGCTGTTCATCCATTTTTGAAATATTAAGATTTAGACTATATTGTAATTTACTGAGTTTTCTGTTGCTGCTGAAGTATGGGAAACAGTTTAGCATGGCTGAATTATCTAGTTAACGAGGCACGCATAGCACACCTATATGTAAATAGGCTTAATTAGGCTATTTTATGTTGTGCTTGTCAGGTCTCAATAACAATGTAATTGAAATTGTAATTAGGCAAAAATTTTATCAAATTACAATTACACAAAATAAAAATGCTTTAATTACAATTACAATTACATGAAAAATGTAATTAGCCTAATTACATTCAGCTCAATTACAAATTACAATTGATCCAACTCTGCCACAATCATGAACACTTGTTACCATCACTGTTTTCTTTTCATTTTAAACGCGCCCGCTAATTAAACGCTTTTTAAAAAAGATTTGATTTTTTCTTTGTATCTGGTTACTGCCAAGTTCACAACATTGCTATTAGTTTTCTTCTTTTCCTCCCCAACGGACAAACTTTCCATGCAGAGGCCATTTACTGAATCGATCCGAATTCCTGTAGGTAGCAATTTTCCCTAAAGAAAAAAGCCGATCCTTGTAGCCCCAGAAGTTTGGAAATTTCTCCAGGCCGTGTGGTTCCATCACCTAAATTGCACCGAGTCCTTCACAAAACTCAAAATCAACGTATGTCAACTTATCCTTTATCAACCACGTCGTTTTTTCCAAAATTTCTTAAAAAAGCCCATTTTCGGTGCAAAGGTCTCTATAAAATATTTCCTTTTAACCACTTCAAAATTGTCGAAAATGTAAGCCAAACGAAGGAAGGGTATACTAACTCACGGATTGCTTCTTCCACCATGTCACACTTGTGTGTCTCGACTTCGCTCTCAGGACAGAGCATTTTCTTGAGATGTAGCCTACGTCATGATCGCTTACATTTCGGTCAACTTCATAGATCGCCGTCAATTAGATAAGGAATGTTTGGGAAATCCATATCAAAGGAATGTATGACGTCAAACCATTCCCAAAGGTCACAAGGTTCACCGATCATATGTTCAAAAACGAACAATATTCAGCTTCAGAGCGAAAGCTTGCTTAAGTGAACTATATAAAGATCAATATTTTGGACAGAAAAGAAGAAATGGCACTTCGTATTGTCTACCCAGCTTGGCAATGTTCTAGATATCGCCCTTTGTATCCTTTTGAAGATGATGGTGCTGAAGCGATATTTTTCCATCCGCATATGAGAAGAAGAATCAATCCATTTCGGGAACTTGAGAATTTTCTGAATGGATCTTGCTTGGCGTTGTCTAGTGATGCAAAGAAAAATGAGGACAAATCATCAGATTCCGACGACAAGAAGATATTCAAACATGATTTCAACTTGAAAGGATTTCAACCAAATGACGTCAAAGTAAAAACGATTGGACAAAAACTGGTCGTGGAAGCGGAAAATGAGGAAAAATCGGGCAAAGACGGATTTGAATCCTACACTCGTCGACAGTATCATCAATCGATCGTTTTGCCTGATGATGTCAGACCTGATGACGTAACATCAAGTTTGAACGAGAATGGCGTGCTCCGGATTTCAGCTCCTTTCTTGTCCCTTCCTGCTCCGGAGGAAGTAGAAAAAGAAGTTGTTGTGCGGAGAGAGGATAAAGCGGAAAGTTCCTCAACAATAAACAATGACCTAATCAGCGATAAGAAAGATGAAGCAGAAGCAGCAGACAAAATGGACTAAGTGGTTGTTACAAAACGAGTTTTATTTGTGGTATTTTAATGTTTATTCGGCTGTCCTCATTGCAACATCCTGATGTTATTATAAGTAACTGAAAATACAATGTGAAATCAGCTAAGTTTATAAAAAAAACATGAAATATGTAAAAACAAAATTGAATTTTTATGAGTTATTATTTCTTGGTCATGCTGCCTTTAGAAAAGTTTTTGACGTGTTTTAGCAGCTGCTTTTTGTACATAAATGCACAAATCGTGAGATTTCTAATTGTGTAAGTTCTGTTATTTTTATATAGGCTATATTGACGAACTTGGTTGTATCTGATGTCAATTTCTCAACACAGTTTCTTTTGAAGTTAATTCAATAAAGTATGTGATCGGTATTCACGTACGTCGTGTCCGTGTGGAAATGTTGGAGATAGACTCTTGCTTTGAAATGAAAACATAAAATTTAAATTCATGATGAGCTATGTCCAAGTTATCTGAGACTTATAGAAATGTTAAGAAAAACGATTATAATGAATGCTATATCGCTTAGCTTAGCTTCGCTTAACGCAAAATTTTGGATACCGGTAACTCAAAGTAGTTTAACTGGTCCCGGAAAAGGCTATAATTAAAGTACTGTATACGTATGCTATCATTGAGTTTGGACGGGATATTTTAAAACTTTGGTAAAAACTACTCTTTTTCATTGTTATATGATGTTTCCCCTTCGCTTGGTCTGTGTTTATTTGTTTGTACATTTACTTATCTATAACATTTTCACTACATCACGTTATTGGTTTATTTGACAGCTGATGATGTTTGATATCCTTCACGTTACGCTCCCTTGTAAATATCCCATTTGTGTTTTTTGATTTTCCTGCTAAGTGACCGCCATTGTGCAGTATGATACCGTCATTGCCCGTAATCACCACAGTCCAGTTCCGTTATTTTCAGGCACAACCAGTAAACTGCGCAAGATTTCTAGGGCAGCGCATCACTCGTTCTATGCAGCCCACACCGAACTTGCAAGTATTGCGAGCAAGGCGTGAATGTTTTGATTGTTATGAACCGAAGCAAAGACGTACCGCGTTTCTTTGTTTATTTGCCCACAACCACCAAATATTGGGGGAATAATTAGTAAGCTCTAATAGTTCTGTGATTACTTGTAATTAAAATAGTTTACATAAAATTGGATTATCACTACAGTATAACGGTAGTTATCAAAGTGGTTGCAGTTTCGCGTAATTCAAGGTATCCTTTTCTTTCAAAGCTATCTAAGTGACTTTGTCAACGCCTCAAAGACAGCGCAATAAAAGAAAGTGCATGAAAACATAAATGTTCCGTTAATAGCAGTTAACAGTGGCAAGTTACCATAAAAGGCCAATAAAATTACACCGCATTTAGCAGATGTTTCGTGTTATAAGTTTATAACACGTGTCTAACACTCACTGTGGGAGGAACACAGCAGTTACTACAATACGTTTACTTCAGTTGTGACCGCGTGCTTTTCAAGAAATTAGTTTCAGCAGGCATGGTGTTAATTGCTGATAATAAATTTTCTGTAAATATCGCACATGTGATAAGTCGTTTCAGTCATTGTGACATAACATTTACGTCATCTATCGTTTTTGAAATGAACAGTTCTTCTAATTCAAATAAATTTATCAGTTTTACCGACTACAGCCGAACATGATCAAATATGGGAAAGGGCAATAATGTCTACCAACCTGCTTGAGTAAAATCAAGGTAATCTTGGTCAATAACTTACTAATTCATTTTGAAGGGGTTGGATTGCATGTTATCAACAACTGCCGACATGGCGACATATGGTCCATAAACCATAGACATGAAAATTTTGCTCGTTCTATGCATTTATATTTTGGCGGAATTTACAGCAAGTGATCGGGATTTTGCTTTCTATATCACAAACTTGTAATTTAGATAATTCGCATTATATTTAATGGAATACCGTTATTGACTTGACTTAAGTCTGTTTTCTTAAGATTCCGATTTTTTTTTAAATCTGACTTGGCTTGTGTGAAGTTGTGAACGTAAGAATTTCGGTTGACTTGACTCTTATCACAATCCAAGTTAATTCTAGCTTTTACAAAATTGTTTTTTATGTTTGTTAAACAACCATTATACAACACAATCTGTATGGTATGTGCAAAAGGGTCAGAAATGAATGAAATTAAATGTTTTAGACTATGTTTATAATTAAATTACGAGTATTTAAGAAGCTGCAGAGTATCTTAGTTTCTACGTATGGCAAAAAATAAATCGTAAATTGTGACTTGGTAGTTGGTACATGGACTTGGACTTAACTCGGTGAACGTGACTTACTCGACTTGATTTGGAACATAATTCAAATTGCTCGACTTGGCTTGGACTTGTGTTGTTAGTGAGGTGACTTGACTTGTACCACAATGTTGCAGCAAGCCTCAGTACTGGTCAAAGATTTAAAAAACTCTGACAGTGGTGTAGGAAATGGTTCAGCACAGGTTTCGGAAGAGTTTATTTGCTGTTCATCCATTTTTGAAATATTAAGATTTAGACTATATTGTAATTTACTGAGTTTTCTGTTGCTGCTGAAGTATGGGAAACAGTTTAGCATGGCTGAATTATCTAGTTAACGAGGCACGCATAGCACACCTATATGTAAATAGGCTTAATTAGGCTATTTTATGTTGTGCTTGTCAGGTCTCAATAACAATGTAATTGAAATTGTAATTAGGCAAAAATTTTATCAAATTACAATTACACAAAATAAAAATGCTTTAATTACAATTACAATTACATGAAAAATGTAATTAGCCTAATTACATTCAGCTCAATTACAAATTACAATTGATCCAACTCTGCCACAATCATGAACACTTGTTACCATCACTGTTTTCTTTTCATTTTAAACGCGCCCGCTAATTAAACGCTTTTTAAAAAAGATTTGATTTTTTCTTTGTATCTGGTTACTGCCAAGTTCACAACATTGCTATTAGTTTTCTTCTTTTCCTCCCCAACGGACAAACTTTCCATGCAGAGGCCATTTACTGAATCGATCCGAATTCCTGTAGGTAGCAATTTTCCCTAAAGAAAAAAGCCGATCCTTGTAGCCCCAGAAGTTTGGAAATTTCTCCAGGCCGTGTGGTTCCATCACCTAAATTGCACCGAGTCCTTCACAAAACTCAAAATCAACGTATGTCAACTTATCCTTTATCAACCACGTCGTTTTTTCCAAAATTTCTTAAAAAAGCCCATTTTCGGTGCAAAGGTCTCTATAAAATATTTCCTTTTAACCACTTCAAAATTGTCGAAAATGTAAGCCAAACGAAGGAAGGGTATACTAACTCACGGATTGCTTCTTCCACCATGTCACACTTGTGTGTCTCGACTTCGCTCTCAGGACAGAGCATTTTCTTGAGATGTAGCCTACGTCATGATCGCTTACATTTCGGTCAACTTCATAGATCGCCGTCAATTAGATAAGGAATGTTTGGGAAATCCATATCAAAGGAATGTATGACGTCAAACCATTCCCAAAGGTCACAAGGTTCACCGATCATATGTTCAAAAACGAACAATATTCAGCTTCAGAGCGAAAGCTTGCTTAAGTGAACTATATAAAGATCAATATTTTGGACAGAAAAGAAGAAATGGCACTTCGTATTGTCTACCCAGCTTGGCAATGTTCTAGATATCGCCCTTTGTATCCTTTTGAAGATGATGGTGCTGAAGCGATATTTTTCCATCCGCATATGAGAAGAAGAATCAATCCATTTCGGGAACTTGAGAATTTTCTGAATGGATCTTGCTTGGCGTTGTCTAGTGATGCAAAGAAAAATGAGGACAAATCATCAGATTCCGACGACAAGAAGATATTCAAACATGATTTCAACTTGAAAGGATTTCAACCAAATGACGTCAAAGTAAAAACGATTGGACAAAAACTGGTCGTGGAAGCGGAAAATGAGGAAAAATCGGGCAAAGACGGATTTGAATCCTACACTCGTCGACAGTATCATCAATCGATCGTTTTGCCTGATGATGTCAGACCTGATGACGTAACATCAAGTTTGAACGAGAATGGCGTGCTCCGGATTTCAGCTCCTTTCTTGTCCCTTCCTGCTCCGGAGGAAGTAGAAAAAGAAGTTGTTGTGCGGAGAGAGGATAAAGCGGAAAGTTCCTCAACAATAAACAATGACCTAATCAGCGATAAGAAAGATGAAGCAGAAGCAGCAGACAAAATGGACTAAGTGGTTGTTACAAAACGAGTTTTATTTGTGGTATTTTAATGTTTATTCGGCTGTCCTCATTGCAACATCCTGATGTTATTATAAGTAACTGAAAATACAATGTGAAATCAGCTAAGTTTATAAAAAAAACATGAAATATGTAAAAACAAAATTGAATTTTTATGAGTTATTATTTCTTGGTCATGCTGCCTTTAGAAAAGTTTTTGACGTGTTTTAGCAGCTGCTTTTTGTACATAAATGCACAAATCGTGAGATTTCTAATTGTGTAAGTTCTGTTATTTTTATATAGGCTATATTGACGAACTTGGTTGTATCTGATGTCAATTTCTCAACACAGTTTCTTTTGAAGTTAATTCAATAAAGTATGTGATCGGTATTCACGTACGTCGTGTCCGTGTGGAAATGTTGGAGATAGACTCTTGCTTTGAAATGAAAACATAAAATTTAAATTCATGATGAGCTATGTCCAAGTTATCTGAGACTTATAGAAATGTTAAGAAAAACGATTATAATGAATGCTATATCGCTTAGCTTAGCTTCGCTTAACGCAAAATTTTGGATACCGGTAACTCAAAGTAGTTTAACTGGTCCCGGAAAAGGCTATAATTAAAGTACTGTATACGTATGCTATCATTGAGTTTGGACGGGATATTTTAAAACTTTGGTAAAAACTACTCTTTTTCATTGTTATATGATGTTTCCCCTTCGCTTGGTCTGTGTTTATTTGTTTGTACATTTACTTATCTATAACATTTTCACTACATCACGTTATTGGTTTATTTGACAGCTGATGATGTTTGATATCCTTCACGTTACGCTCCCTTGTAAATATCCCATTTGTGTTTTTTGATTTTCCTGCTAAGTGACCGCCATTGTGCAGTATGATACCGTCATTGCCCGTAATCACCACAGTCCAGTTCCGTTATTTTCAGGCACAACCAGTAAACTGCGCAAGATTTCTAGGGCAGCGCATCACTCGTTCTATGCAGCCCACACCGAACTTGCAAGTATTGCGAGCAAGGCGTGAATGTTTTGATTGTTATGAACCGAAGCAAAGACGTACCGCGTTTCTTTGTTTATTTGCCCACAACCACCAAATATTGGGGGAATAATTAGTAAGCTCTAATAGTTCTGTGATTACTTGTAATTAAAATAGTTTACATAAAATTGGATTATCACTACAGTATAACGGTAGTTATCAAAGTGGTTGCAGTTTCGCGTAATTCAAGGTATCCTTTTCTTTCAAAGCTATCTAAGTGACTTTGTCAACGCCTCAAAGACAGCGCAATAAAAGAAAGTGCATGAAAACATAAATGTTCCGTTAATAGCAGTTAACAGTGGCAAGTTACCATAAAAGGCCAATAAAATTACACCGCATTTAGCAGATGTTTCGTGTTATAAGTTTATAACACGTGTCTAACACTCACTGTGGGAGGAACACAGCAGTTACTACAATACGTTTACTTCAGTTGTGACCGCGTGCTTTTCAAGAAATTAGTTTCAGCAGGCATGGTGTTAATTGCTGATAATAAATTTTCTGTAAATATCGCACATGTGATAAGTCGTTTCAGTCATTGTGACATAACATTTACGTCATCTATCGTTTTTGAAATGAACAGTTCTTCTAATTCAAATAAATTTATCAGTTTTACCGACTACAGCCGAACATGATCAAATATGGGAAAGGGCAATAATGTCTACCAACCTGCTTGAGTAAAATCAAGGTAATCTTGGTCAATAACTTACTAATTCATTTTGAAGGGGTTGGATTGCATGTTATCAACAACTGCCGACATGGCGACATATGGTCCATAAACCATAGACATGAAAATTTTGCTCGTTCTATGCATTTATATTTTGGCGGAATTTACAGCAAGTGATCGGGATTTTGCTTTCTATATCACAAACTTGTAATTTAGATAATTCGCATTATATTTAATGGAATACCGTTATTGACTTGACTTAAGTCTGTTTTCTTAAGATTCCGATTTTTTTTAAAATCTGACTTGGCTTGTGTGAAGTTGTGAACGTAAGAATTTCGGTTGACTTGACTCTTATCACAATCCAAGTTAATTCTAGCTTTTACAAAATTGTTTTTTATGTTTGTTAAACAACCATTATACAACACAATCTGTATGGTATGTGCAAAAGGGTCAGAAATGAATGAAATTAAATGTTTTAGACTATGTTTATAATTAAATTACGAGTATTTAAGAAGCTGCAGAGTATCTTAGTTTCTACGTATGGCAAAAAATAAATCGTAAATTGTGACTTGGTAGTTGGTACATGGACTTGGACTTAACTCGGTGAACGTGACTTACTCGACTTGATTTGGAACATAATTCAAATTGCTCGACTTGGCTTGGACTTGTGTTGTTAGTGAGGTGACTTGACTTGTACCACAATGTTGCAGCAAGCCTCAGTACTGGTCAAAGATTTAAAAAACTCTGACAGTGGTGTAGGAAATGGTTCAGCACAGGTTTCGGAAGAGTTTATTTGCTGTTCATCCATTTTTGAAATATTAAGATTTAGACTATATTGTAATTTACTGAGTTTTCTGTTGCTGCTGAAGTATGGGAAACAGTTTAGCATGGCTGAATTATCTAGTTAACGAGGCACGCATAGCACACCTATATGTAAATAGGCTTAATTAGGCTATTTTATGTTGTGCTTGTCAGGTCTCAATAACAATGTAATTGAAATTGTAATTAGGCAAAAATTTTATCAAATTACAATTACACAAAATAAAAATGCTTTAATTACAATTACAATTACATGAAAAATGTAATTAGCCTAATTACATTCAGCTCAATTACAAATTACAATTGATCCAACTCTGCCACAATCATGAACACTTGTTACCATCACTGTTTTCTTTTCATTTTAAACGCGCCCGCTAATTAAACGCTTTTTAAAAAAGATTTGATTTTTTCTTTGTATCTGGTTACTGCCAAGTTCACAACATTGCTATTAGTTTTCTTCTTTTCCTCCCCAACGGACAAACTTTCCATGCAGAGGCCATTTACTGAATCGATCCGAATTCCTGTAGGTAGCAATTTTCCCTAAAGAAAAAAGCCGATCCTTGTAGCCCCAGAAGTTTGGAAATTTCTCCAGGCCGTGTGGTTCCATCACCTAAATTGCACCGAGTCCTTCACAAAACTCAAAATCAACGTATGTCAACTTATCCTTTATCAACCACGTCGTTTTTTCCAAAATTTCTTAAAAAAGCCCATTTTCGGTGCAAAGGTCTCTATAAAATATTTCCTTTTAACCACTTCAAAATTGTCGAAAATGTAAGCCAAACGAAGGAAGGGTATACTAACTCACGGATTGCTTCTTCCACCATGTCACACTTGTGTGTCTCGACTTCGCTCTCAGGACAGAGCAAATCGAATTTTCTTGAGATGTAGCCTACGTCACGATCGCTTACATTTGGGTCAACTTCATAGATCGCCGTCAATTAGATAAGGAATGTTTGGGAAATCCATATCAAAGGAATGTTTGACGTCAAACCATTCCCAAAGGTCGCAAGGTTCACCGATCATATGGTATCATTTATATTCGTAGTCGAGGTACTCTAACATCATTTGAATTGATTCTTCCAATCCTCTGAAATCCCACTATCCCAACGCTAAACGAATCATGCTCCCTATTGCAACTTAACCTACTATACCATTAAGAAAATTGACTTGTGACCCCCGGTTTCAAATAACTTGTTACCTATTTTAAACACGGATTTTACGATATTTAATCACCCTTGTTAATCAATTTGTATGCAATATGACATCATAGGCTAATTTTCTCCAAACATTTCACAATACAGGGCAAACCAACAACTTTTATACCATTGTAACCTTACAGCAAACTATTTTTTAAAAATTCTTTCACTAGTATAATTCATTATAAGCTCTCTTCCGGCATCTGTTAATGATTAAACGCTGTCGTTGTTTACATCGTCTACTGACAATTGCTCAAAAAACCACCAACATACGAATTTAGGTTTTATTAAATGAGTCCACTTTATACAAACAGCTTAAAACGGCAGTGAGCACTCAATAGAACAAACACAACATTGAATGATAATTTGGTAAACTTTCTCACTTCTTAATCGAAACCCAAACTTCGCTTGAATGACCAAAGAGAAACCGCTCTGACCCATATCATGAGTCCAGATACGGGAAACTAATTTCCGTAATACTGAAAAAAAAAAACATAAAATGTCAACATTCGCAACTGATGACCTGTGGTTGTTGTCAGTTAGTAGATAACTCACACCACTATCCTTGTATAAACACCGCAAGAAAATAAAAAATAAAAATGAAATGGTGAGAACCGTGCATTTTGTACCGTGGAAGATGCCGGCATTCCAGGCTGCAATTGAGGTGACATAACCCCTTGAAACGGGTCAGTGGCTACCTGATGGTAGCCCCCAACTGGAGTTCCAGGATGCACGTATTGCGGTGGAGGGTGTGCAGGTGTAGCCATCTGCCCTATGGGACTGGGATGCGGGACGTTTTGAGGTGGGTTTGACATTGAGTAGCCCACGTGCATGGGGTTTTGGTAATCATTTACGTGAGGGGATGCAATTGCTTGTTGATTCATGGACATATGTGGTCCCATCCTGTTCGTGATAGAGTGACAAGAAAAGAAAGTAAAATGCAACGTGTCAAACCAAAAACTGGTCAAAACAAAACACAACCATCATGAAATTTAACATAAGAACAATGACAAATAAAAAAGTCAACAAGAAATTGTAATCATCATAATATACGACTTTTCGGTTGGTGAGGTTAGCTTTTTTAGAAAATGGAAGTTAATAAAAGTGTCAAAGCTGAAATAAACGTTAGTCAAACATGCTAGTTTTCAAATACTTGCAAAACGGAAACTACAATTCTTAACATGCACTATTCGCTGAGCATTAATTAGTTTCACATTTGTGATCAATCAGTTAAAATCTTGACTTGTGTGGGGGGTTGAAGGTGCTTTGTGTAAACTGACTGGTTATTGAGCTTTCATCTTCATCATCACTTTCTATCTGCTCCTGAGACTGGGACAACCTGCTCGTATTCATCATGACATCTTTTACCACATCATTAAATATTCCAAAACCAAAATCCTCTTCATCTGACTCTGCATCCTGAGATTTTTGCTGCGGGTTGGAGTGGCTAGTTGCTTCCTCCTGATGTCTGGTAACTTTTTGACTCGGACTCTGGAAGAAGGTTTTCTCATCCTCAAGTGCCTGATGCAATATATCTTCATCAACAATGTCCCCCTCTTCACTTAGTTCATTGCTTTTCCTGGATGTTATATCCTCGTCAGTATCTTCACTTGTAACAGTATCTTCATTCCTTTCTTTCTCTCGGAATCTTCCCTGACTTTGAACGTTCATTTTCCTAATGGACTCCTGAACATTCTCAAACTCATCTTCACTGTTATCAACATCTGAGATGCCTGAAGGGTCAGCAAAATCTTCTTCAACAATGGAACTACTGTGATTCGACAAAAAGGACTTATTTGCATCTTCTTTTGCCTTAAAAACAATATTCTGAAAAGGGTTGTTGATAGTGCTTGAAGCATTATCCGAGGCTGCCATGACTGCAATGTCATCAATGAGACCTTCATCCTCACTGGTGTGAAGCCAATCATGAAGAGTGTGGCTCATATCTAAATTACGATTGTCTCTGACAATGTCTCGGTCTACACTTTGTTTACTTTTTTCTGTTATAGGGCATATAGTTGAAACCCCTATGACATTGCTGTTGTTGAAATCATCAGTTTCCTGCACTAGTTCACTTGTATTGTCAAAGTCATCAATCTCAACCTCATTGTCGTCATCAAACAGGCTACGCTTCCCTTTCTCCTTACTGTTGCCACCTGCAGCACTCTTCTCCTTTTTTCTCATTTCTTTACCCTTCTCAAATCTTCCCCATTTGGGGGACGGCACTTCCTCGAAATCGTCATCTGAGTTTTGCTCCAAGTAAGATGGAACAGATCTCAACCTGCCTCTGCTTGAAGTCTCGACGACCCGGTCAGGTGTGGAGAGATCATCTTGGGTTGAATTAACTGATGGAGACCTTGGTTTGGTTTTAAGTACGCTTTCATTCTCTGTATTGAGAGCTGTTGAGGTCTGGGCTTTTTTTCTGGTCACTTGTCTTGGGACTGAAACCTCACTGCGTACTAATTTTTCTTTTTCTGCAAGTTTTGCTTTGGAAGGTGTTATTTTTGATTGTGGAACATTTCTTTTCTTTTTTGTTTGTCTTTGTTGCTGCACCCTTTGCTGCTTCCTCGGTTTCAGACTACTCATAGTATCATAAAAGGCTGTTCTGTTTGACCATAACTGCTTCTTCCATTCTCTTATTGCAATTCTACAATGAATACAAGTTGAATAATCTATAATAACTTTTCTAACACTACATTTTAATTTTGCATAGCGTTACACAATATCATAGAAACGCATGACTTGATGAATAAGTAAGAACAATCATTACTATTCTTGGCATACGTTTATCCATAAAAACTTATCTTCCAAAATGAACAAGGGTAGTTTCTATAATCTAATGACTTGCAAACATGCTTATTGAAACAGAGCCAAAATGTGTTGCGTGTAGTGGAAAATGTTCATGCACTCTGAAATATCTGTAGGAGCTTTATAAAGCAACAACTTACTGTTGCTGGAAGTCGAGAGAATGGTCCTCGGTCATATGCATTTGCTCCGCGGCAGCCATAGCAGCCTGTGGTTGCATACCTCTTACCACTGTCGAAGTAAGCTGAGGATGACCAACTGCTTGTTGGGGAGTCATTGGAGTCTAATTAAACCAAAATTTTTAACTTTACTAAACCAACTTTTTATGTCAACTAGTAACCATGAAAGACAAAGTGACAATGAGTTAAACTTTTTTATTTGCAATCATGTTTAATTACTTTCGAAATATTTCATTTCTTAACTAATTTAAATTAGAGCTGAACGCAGTAAATAAAATATATAAATGTAAATTAATAAATTATTTATTAATCTCTATTGGCTCAGATTACACGATAGTCTTACCTGTGGTGTCATAGGTGTTTGCGGAGGTTGCATGGGAGTAGCGGGGCTTCTAGGTGTTGCAGGGGGTTCAAAATTACCTTCAACATTTTTTCGGCGTCTTCCTTTTCGACCCTGCATCGAAAAGGAAGTTTACTTTATATTCCAACACATTTTCACTAAAACATGATAAATAACCTTTATAAAGTTCATAATTGTCTATATTTATCGCAGCAAGATTTCTTTTCCAACAGAAAAAATTGACTTGATTTAAAAAGCAATTAAATGTTTGACTGATGAAGTACAATAAAAACATTTACATAAAAGAAATCCACCAACCTTCCCTGCTACTGATCTCACATCATCATCAGCTCCTTGGACAAGTGAATTGTGATAAGTTATGAGTGGAATCCAATCTGGGTCCTGATTTGTGAGCATGCTCTCTTTGGTGCGACGGTCCAAATAATTGACACTGTGAAAATAAACCGTGAGTAGTATTGAGGTAGTTAAAAAAATCATATAGGCTTTATATATCTTTTGTATATCTTTCATATATCTTTTGTTACTATTCATTGCTGGCAATAATTGTATTTTATCACTAACATAATTTCAAAAACAATGCTCTCTCATAAGGTTTTGTTTGATTTTTTGAAGCAAACAGCAAACACAAGTTTCCTTCCAGGTTTGGAAAAAAAAATTTGGTAACCGGTAAAGCTTGTGCAGTGATATTATAAACACTTACACTGTCTTTTTGTCTTGCTTCATAAGTTTAGCTGAAAATTCAACTAGTATTCCCAAAAAGCTTAGATTGGGAGGAGGTATAAATTCATCTTGTGGGTATCCATCATCTCGTTTCAATGCAAACAAAATTCCCTCCCTAAATGAAGAACGAATCACTGCATCACTTGTCCAACATATACGTCATACATTCAAGATATATTTTATACAGTTCAATTTTGCTATTCTATTCAATATGAGCTGCTGTTTGAAAGAGTATGAATATTATAACTGTACATAAAAAAGGCAACGCTTAACAGGTGAGGACGTACTTGTGCAGTTCAGCAACAGCGTCTCTTGTCTTGACCTGGTCCAGACCAAATGTTAGAGCAAAACGTCGAGCTAACTCTTTCATATGCCCGTACTGTTGTGAGCCATGGTCAAGCTGACCTCCCTGTTCTGCAAGGGTGTCTCTGAAAAGCTTTAAAACAAAAATTACATTGGACACAGAGAATTAAATAACTTTTTGCACATTTTAGTCTTACTACATTGTGACTAAAATCATAAAAGTAGTGAGATGACAGGACAAATCCAATACAAGTGCTGAACAATTCTTCTACCCTTGTTGCTCACCTTCATCAAGCTTAGGGCCAGTGTCTGCGCACAGGCAACTTTGTTTATATGTCTTGATCTGCTGATTGTCTCTTTTATTATGTCACCGTAGTCAGAGTAATACCTATACATTCCACACTTTAATTTTGGCAAATAAAACAAACACAACTCAAACTAAAACAAAGGTCAATATCCATTGAATTACTTTACAACAATTTTATTGTTAACAAGCATAGAAACCTTATATATTGCTGAAATATGAATGCAGCATGGCGGAGATCTATCATGCTGAAGACAAAGAGCTTGCATATGCCAGCCAGTAGAGATCTACGGCGATGCAAGGCATCAATTTTAGCCGTGTCGTCTTCATCTGTGAAACATTAAATGTAAAGCTATGTGAAGCATAACTTCAAAACAGGCACATAACTGGTTACATTTACGTTACATCTATTTACACATAAATTACGGCAAACATTTTCAGACAAAGACAATAAGAGTATTTTTTCTCATATATATATTACCTTCTTCTTCATCAGGTACTGTGAAAACAAACTCTTTGACAAAATCAACAAGAGCATGCTGAAGTGCGTCGGGAGCTCTCTGCACAAGTGGCTTTAAAGTTGGACTTGAAGTTGCAAGTTGTGGGGAAAATATAACAAGCAGGTCACAGAGTGACATGTAACAAGCTTCTTGCACCTGGGCAGAATAACAGCAGATTAAAAGCTGGGCATAACAAATTAAAATTGATGTCTGAAAGCCAGCAGACAAAAACACTCTTAAACCATGCTATCATTAGAAACCTTGAGAAATTCAACTCAATTTAACAAATAGCAATTCAAATTAGTTTCCATGGGTGGCACAATATTTTATGCAAGACACTTTCACTAAGCAAGCTAAGATCAATTTACCTCTTTGTGAGGAGATTGCACAAGTGATAGTTCACATGATCTGAGATATTCCGTCACACGCTTTCTGAGCTGTGAAATTGCAGTTTTGGCGTCATGAGATCCAAGTCCACCTGCTTCATTACCTTCACTTTGATTTTTGACTTTTGAAAGTCCGTATATCAAGTCATAGTAAATGAACTTGATAGCTTGTCTTAGCATCTGTGAATGATACAACAGTTAGTGATCGCTGTAAAGCAACGATACTATGGACGTCACTTACTAAACCCACCCTGATCCCAGCCTATTTCAGATTTAATAAGCATAGTATTTTTTCAGCTGACACACTTAGACCAGCAGCAAATTATAATTCTGGATGGTAAAAATGTCATCAAGCGTTTTTCAACATAGAATTTTTCATAAATGTGGTTTGTTTAAGTGAAAACGTCTTTTTAAGATGAAAATCTATTTTGGTGTTATTAACTACACCCATGTGTTTATCACGCCAGTGGTAATATGTTTGAAAACAGTCAGTTATATGTATCAGAATAAGCCTCTTTTCGTTTACAAATATAATGCAAATAAAACTGAAAATGGATTTATAAAGTCGAGTCTCAATTTACAAAGTGGCATCTGCTGAATGCTTCATGTGTTGCATTCATAATTATACGCTGATAATAAGGCGACGATTAAATGACAAGAAACTCTCATGAAGAACCACAAACCAGGGCTGTGGAGGCAGAACTTGAAGTATTTTCAAATCACTGGACTTGAAGTCAGATTCAGTCAAAAATATGCTAGCTGACTCCAGTTAGGGATAATCTGAACTTAGCCTGAGATTTCACTTGGTAGGGATGCACATTCTTTTACTTATCAATTTTACTTATCATCATGAACCTTTTTATTAGATTTTCAAAGGAGCAGGGATTAGCAGAGCCATGAAAAGAGATGATATACAAGTTATTGGATCGGCTAGCGTAAGTTAGTCAGGTAGGTATGGCATCAGAATCTGTATCTTCGGCCTAAGGAAAGTCTTTGTAAAACTTGAATTTAGCAATAATTTCTCACTGTTCGAGCCTTAGTTACCGACCTTGCTAAGTTAAGTGATAAAATATTGAGCAAAAATTGCCATGAATTGAAAAGTTAATGTGGACAATATTGTCTACTGACTTCACATATGCTATAAACAATCTGAGAAATACTAAAATGAGACATTTATGCATGTTTATGATTTGATTATTTTGATAAAACTGAGTTACACTGAAAACCAAAACTTTGTAAAGTCAAATCACGACACTACTTACAGGTTCTGGCACAGAATCCATGCTGTCATAATGCATTACAAGAATTGAGTTGACCTGAAAAAAGAAATAAAATCTTTGTAACGTTTAACATCAAACTACCCAGATAAACATATTCAAAACAACGTAATCACCTGGTTGTATAAATCTGAAGAAATATCATTGAACATGTAGAGATGGGTGAGTCGCTTCAGACTTTGGACGACATTGTATACTTCCTCCTCATCTGCTTCGTCACCCTGATTAGTCTGAAAAATTTAGTGTTAATTAGATCTTAAACGACCGGAATCAGAATATGTGCCATCAGAGTCCAAAGTATAATTTAAACCTAACAGCAGCTTATAGCTAGTCAGTCGTTTTTCGCGCGTTATTATTGATAAAAAAGTGATTTTAAGCTGGTTGATATTGCCTTTGTGAAGTTAGTATCAAAATATCCCAAGAATATGTTAAATTTCGCTCACAGCTTCCTTGAAAATGGCCAGGGCTAAATTGAAGTTCTCGAACCACGAATCGATAACAGCTCGTAGTGCAATGTTAACTCTGCTGGATATGGTATATTCATCATTGCAAAGAAAGCGGTAAGTATGAGATGCTTGTTCTAAAACCTTAATTTAAGTGTATAAAGCATTAGCAATGTTGATGCCACAATTACCACAGCAGATTTAGTAATTAAATGACCATGTACTAGCTCAAATTATTGATTTACCTCTGAATCTGTGTGTTTTTCTATTACCACAGCTATTTCCTTTAGTAAATCATCCAAATGTTTTTCCAGCCTAAGCCACAGAAAGCCCATAGTTATTACAAAGTTAATTCCTAAAGTCTACCAATAGTAAAATACCACACCGCAATACATGTAAGCTGTCAACTACTTAAACCACTAACTAACATGAATTATTTTTAAAAGTATTATTAAATTTCACCTGCTTGTTGTATAAAATTCTAAGTCAAAATATCTTGGAATCTGCAAGAGACCAGCAACCTTCTCCTTGTCAATGTGAAATTTTCGTAAAAGGTTGGGCAAGGCCACGATGAAATGCTCGGTGAGTCTAGCTTTGTCCTCAACTGCAACTCGTCGATCTTTGGACGCCATTTTCTAAAGTATTTTGTTAATGCAAATATCTAAAAATTCTTTTTTCAAAAATAAAAATGCATCATCAGCATCGTTAACAATTACATGTATGTTGTACAGAAGAAGCTTGATAACTCAAAGTCAATTAATATAAAATTTGGGATATGACACAGAAACTTCAACAGTCCAGATGACAATTTAACTAATTTAACCAACTTCATATAACTCGAAACAATTTCATCTATCACTTCAACTTCGAGTTAACGAGCTTCCTCAGTATTTAACTAGTCTTTGTTCCAGCAAATCAAAGAGTTTGTGATTGTATTTGTACATGTTGTGCAATTGTACAGAGCATACAACATAAAAATGATTATGTTGTTTAGCAAAAAGTTTGGAAACATTCCAGTGCAATCTATTTGCAGTCAAAGTAACGGTGCATATTTAGGATAATGCTGGAGCGTTAGACATAGGTGCAATGTGGATAGTAAGACAATTACTTTGTTATATCCTTGTCGGCCTGATGGTGGACATCCTTCTGCTGCTTGCTTCACCGAACACACCATGATGTCGACCAACACGCTCTCCTGTTTCTGATCCAAAGCATCTCTATCCTGAGCAGGTTCCTCGAGGAGCATGTTGGACATGCACTCCCAATCCTTCAGCATCCCTCCAGCAACTTCCCAAAGCGAGTCAACCAAATAAGTGGTATGTTCGTGTAGCTTTGGGTAAAAATGCCAGAAAAAAATGAGATTAAAAATATCACATGTTGTCACCCTAGTTATTTTAAGTGTCTGCTATCGTTCCTATCTTCTCACTTACCTCACTTTCTATGAAGAAGAGGACGAGATCAGTAATGAGAGGAGCATTTGAACTCCTTCGACGACCCCTTTTCGTGTACCCAGGATTGACCTCCTACAAGTAACAACATACAGCATCATGTAAATCAAACTTGCTGTTATTAGAAGCAGAATGAAAACTTACAATCCACTTTAAGAAATAGCCATTAATACTTATGTTATGTGTCAACAGAAAAAGTACAAATTCAAGAAATATTTTCACATTACCTTATTCAAGAACAACTGTTTATTAAGAAATTCGGCTGCTGCAACAGCCACTGGCCTGTGGCATGAATAGACCAACTGATAAACACTCTCACAGTCATCTGAGGTCAGTACTGGTGTTTCGTAGCCACAGTTTCTGAAGCAAATAGCGTAATGATGCAAAAAAGGCAAGTCTAACAAGCAAAAGTATGTAAGCAAACATTCAACTTATAGCTATACATTACTTGGTGTTTCTAAAAGAAAAATGAACATGATTGAAGTGTACCATAAAAGTAGAAATAAAAAGCACTTTGAAACCGCTTACGTCAAAACCAGTATAAGCAGCTTTATGGCATGCACAGCCACATCATATTCCTTATCTAGAGTCATTGAAACAATTCTGTCTTTGAAACGACTAGTAAAAAGTTTGAGATCTCTGGCCAGTTCCACATCACTATACAAACCAATCAGGCTGTGAAGACATTTTGATCGAACCTCTTTTTGCTAGAATAAGGATCAAATGCGTCACCTTGTGAGATAAAGGAATCATCTACATCAGCACAATAGAGGCAAAAGTATTTCTACAAGAAATTATTCATTTATTTTTAATGGATAATGGATACATACTCCTGTCTCCTGACCTTGTCGTGTAGGGTCCAGCCCACATATTTCAAGTAACTGTCAGTCAGGAAGACCTTTGGAAACATTTTCATCCAAATTCCAATCTCCTCCATACACAGCGCTCGAATGTCAGCGATAAAGTCGCGATAACGATGAACAAAGATGCCCTGCGTATTAACTATTCATTACAATATTTGTAACTTGTTTTATGCCAATACTAACTTTCAAAAACAGATATTGAAATAAAACTCAATAACAACAATGCAATACGCTAAAATTTAAACAACAGAGTGCTTTAGTGGCCAATGTCTGAAAAACATATCCACCTTAAAAATTCCATTCAGCATCCCCTCTATTTCACTCTGGTTTTCTTCAAGCTAAAAAGAAATTGAAATATATGTTGAGCTTGCAGGATACAAAAAGAATGCATTTAAAAAAAAAACAAAAAACTGCAATACTACCTCCTTGCGCTTCTGTAGTAGAATGTCGAGCTTCTCTGAGGCTCTTTTGCTGGCAGCTTTGTTTCGTTCTGCATCATATTGTCTTATGGCATTGTCCAAGCTAACACTTAATTGCAATGCGACGTTTACCAGGCCAGTCATAAGTTTCATTGCTTCAAAAGAAAGCAAAAAACAAATTACTACATATATGGACACTGTTCAGATTATCAGTGAAGTATATACTGTAGTGATTAAAATTATTATTAAGCATAAACATCTTTAACTAAAGCATGTAGGATGTACGCATAATTATGATTTATTTTTAGCATTAACTGTTGTCAGTTTACTGTTGAGATGTTTGTAACAGATGTGTTTGGAACTATTACATGACAAAGCGTATACATAAATATAACTAACTGCAAAATCAGTAAGCACCTGCTAATGTAGAAGTGTGCCTGAATGCACGAACTTGAGAATTGCTCAGTTCCGTCAGCAAAGTTAGTACATTGTCCATCATGAATTGATCATATATGATTTGATACTGGCACTGCCTAATCAAAGCCTAGAAATTTAAATAATTTCTGTTCAAAATCTCATTTTAATTGAAAAAGTGCCAAATGGAATTTTACTTTTGGTTCAAGTAAATTTTAAAATTTACATGAAAAAGTGCAGAATAAAACTTGCCTTGAGTTCAGGAATGAAATACAAAAAGCAAGTAGTTAGTATATTCTTAGCATTAGAATTTATTAAACATCAAGTTGCAATCGCCAAACTGCCTTCACCTGTACGAAGTCACAAAAGTTGGATTTGAACTTTTTGTACTGCAATCCTGGTGCTATTAGAGGATAATCTCCACTATCCTGCAAAATGTAACTCGCTTTCATTTTCACAAAATTTCACATCTAGAAATGTTGATGAAATTGAAGCTGTTCTAAATAATAATGCTCAAATGCAAAAAACCTCATCAAATTCTTCAGTCATTCTTTTAATGATATCTTGGAATCCCTCTGTTGCCTCCCTGAGCATCTGAGGTGTGACTGTGCCTTTGCAGCCAGATGCATGAATGAAAAATTGAATCATATCGAGCACCGCATTTGAACGATCAGACTGAACAAATTTCAAAGCGTTAAAACACAATTTAGACATATGTAAGAAAATACTATAGATCATAAAGTTAAGGATAGGCAATTGAGAATAATTTACTAATTTGGATTTATTCTAGGAGACCGGGACAGTTAAATCAAATTTGTTTTGCTAGGTTTCCAGCAACCTAACATAACTAGCATGAAAAGATCTCAGCAAATATTAATTGAAAATGCTCCCACATATTCGTCTTGTGCTTTCTATGAAAATTTCAAATATAATAGTGTAAGTTTGCTTGCTAACAACTCACTCATATATGTGTTAACTGTTAAGATCAAGAAACTATATTAATTTGAATAAAACTAACCAAAAAGCAGTTCAGTAGGACAATATTCACTATCTCTAAAGTAACAAAGCACGCACAAATTGACTATGCGTGCAATTTAAAACGTTTCATGTGCCATATGACTGACCTAAAAACTACAAACTTTACACTTTCTTTAAGAGAAATATAATATTAGGTGTTTTAAGCCTAGAAATTCTAAAAAATCCTATAATATGGCTTAAATTGGTATATTGGATATAAAAGTTTGAGAACTCAAATCCTCCAGATTAAATATTTTCACTTGCCCATCCCTTGTAAGAATATGTCTAGTTTCAAACCTTATATGCTTCAATCCAGTCATCTACTACAGTAGCCATCGCCATCTTTCCTTGTCGAACGATTTCAAATAAAGTTGCATTTGATGAAACTTCACTTTCCATGGTATCATGGCGAGGTCTTTTTGATGCAGCCTGTTTCAAAAAATTACATAAAGCATAAAATTACATAAGATACTGATGAGAGAAAGGTTTGGTGTAAAAACGTGTAAAACAATTGTGAAAACAGACTCAGATACTGTAAAATTCAGCCTAACGCTACATCTGTCAGTGTTGCTACTGATGAAGGATTTTACAAAATCAAACCCATTAATCTAAACCATTCATTAACAAATTTATCAATGCAATCACAAAAAATGATAAAGAAACCAACAATTTCTTTCAGTTAGAAAATGTGCATGCTGCATACACTATATACATACACAACCATTTAATTTTCAGAAAATGTAGCTGCATAAAACTTGAAGATCACACAACTGTTTTCAATCTACTGTCTATTTTGTAGATTGCATAGTGACTGGCAAGAGATTGTGAAATGAAGTGTCCGTAAGTAATTCTAAAACGTTTGTTGTTCAGGCTGATTTTTAAACTGTTGCAAAATGTAACATGAGTAAAGATTTTTGAATGCACCTCGACAGAAAACAAAAACGCAAAATGAGCAGAGGCATAATTTTCTGAAAGTTTTGCAGGTAGTAGCTGCTAACTGAGTGAATAGTAGGCCATAAAACTGCTTTACTAAAATCGCAAGCAATTATTTGGCTGAGTTCCAAAATAAATGTACATTTGCTAATATTAGTGTGATTTTTGCTTAATTGTGTGCAACTGAGTATAGTTGAGAACAAAATGAGATATTTCTCTAATTTTACCCATGTCTGCTACACAAAACATCAAACAATTAAACATACAACATTTCTTGCTCCTCTTCCTCTTTTTCTTGGTCCTCTGGTAACCTGTTCATCCTCTTCATAATCACTCCCACTGCCACTTTCATCTCCATATCCAGGCATTTTATCATAACAATTGTACAAACTGATATAGCTGTTAGTGTTGAGCTAACTCTTCCACGCAAAAGGAAAAAAACAATTCAGTTTGCAAAGCAATATGTCAAAATGCAGTAATAATAAACAGTAACAATAATAAACTTGCTTTACATTAAATAGACTAAACCAGGCATGCCAATATGCCCAAGATCGTTGCCTATATTTTTAAAACATGACAAACTCATAATATTTCTGGAAAACGTACGACATTAAAAATACAAAAATAATATTGTTGTTTTGTCGGAAAACCATGAAAGCACTAAGTTTTAAAAGAAGTACTTTATGGTGGTCTTGTCTCAGGGAATTCTGTCTACCAGTCAAGGCCAGAAAAAATTGTGAGCATGTGGCTGCCCGCCCGTTGATTTTTAAAACAGTGATGGATTAAAACCATGGCTAACATGATATAGCAAAATATTATTAATATATACTTGTAATATAACAGCAAAACCTATTGGTTCAAAAACAGGCAAACCATGCTCGGCTCATCAGCTTGCATGCACCATTGGTTCTTCATTATTTTTGATTGGATTTATAGAGGAAAGTATTTTGTATAGTTTGTTAAAAGTAATCCATAGTTTCTCAGCATATCTACTTGTTTCTACAAATAGCCGATGCATCGCAGACAAGGTCTTTAAACACTGTAAGATTGAAAGAAGTTTACCTAATATCTTTGGTGGTGCTTGAAAAAAATTCATAAAAAGGCTGAATTTACTTATAAAAATAGTCCAAAAATTGAATGTCAACAAAACTTGATGTAAATGCTTAAAAAATCCACTAATCAAAAAACAGTAAAACCAGCATAAATCTATTCATGTAAAACTGGAAAATTTTGTGTTCCTTTACTTACAGAAGTTTTGTAGAATGGCTCCATTAAAAAAATACAACAAAAAAGTTGGAATTATTAGAATTAATAAACTATTTGCTAAATGCAGTTTCAAGATACTGTAAGCTATATAGTACAGTATGAATTATTTTTTATCATTCTGTCCTTGTCTGTGGAGTCACGAGAAATGAAAGGCAGCGTCTATTTCACCAGGAGCCGGTTACTGAATTTGGAAAAGCTACTTCGGTTATGGCTAGCCAACACTTTGGATAAAGTGTTTAACCTAGAACTAAATAATCTCCTCTGACCCAGACACTCACTTCTCATGACTGGATTAGCCTACTAAGTTAGGCTGCGATTTAAAAAAAACGCTATTTTTTAACCTAAAATGACATATTTTCCAAAGTCTAAATTAGTTTAAAACCAATCCCCTCCAACCCAAGTTCTGAGTCTCACCTCTCATGACTAAATTTGATCAAAAAAAAATTGTATAACAAAGAAAAGTCAAACATTTGCAACACTTTCCACTCACTTACTCTTTTGAGTAGCACACTGCAATAGGTGGCGTCATGTAGTTGGTGATTACTGATTAGTATTTCGAAGAGGCAGGGGTGTTATCATTAGAATGACTGTTATTTTTGTACAGCAGCCTGCTGTTTTCAGCTAACACCCTGCTATTGACTGCCCAGTAAATGACATGCTACTGTTCATGACGTAATGAACAGCCGACTGTCATCGCTCGAGTAGCACCCTGCTGTTATTGGTTGCTGCTGAATTGGACAGCTCACTGTTTGTTTATATCAAGGGTGTTCAAGGATTTTAAGACGTGAACATAAATTATGCTATCCTCACCCACACAACCAAATTTTAATTATGTGTATTTAAATATTAAAAAAAATAAACAATAATACACTTTCTAAAAAAAAATTTAAATTCACTGTAGGCTACATCTTTCTTGAAAAAAAAAAAACACTTCAGCCGCTCATTTGGTTTAAAAACTAGGCCTAGCCTGCTACGAACAGCAACCTGTCTGTTGCTTAGTCAGCAAGCAGTAGCAGAGCCCGAGCTAATGGAAAACAGCAAGCTGCTATTTAACAAAAGCACCCACACTTTTGGTTACGACCCTAGCGCCAAATTTGGATGAGAATTGATGAAAACTTATCGGTTGCGGTGACATGATTTGTTGATAAGGTGTCATGTTAGGATATATAAATTTATAGTTACAATTACAAGTATTAGCTTGGATATGAACTGAAGAAAGATTGAATAAGTGTACACTTGAGTTAACGGGTCCGCACACTCGAGATCTCGGCAAATCCTGTCATGAATACAGTACAGGAATACAATTCAACACCGGTACAACCGGACGCAGGACAATTCAACATACAATTAAGCCCACAACAATAAAACCTAAGTCCTATTCGCCCCAGATTTTGGTTGGGTCGTCCTGGGTTGAATCGACCTTGAAACAGGCCGGAGTTTGAACAACTTTTTGACTTGTTCAAATTCTTGGCTTCCTACTCTGCCTAGTTAGCGCCATCAGTCAGAAAGTTAATAAAAAAGGTAGCGGGAAAAAACTAAACAACACTTTTAATCATAGAGTAAATCTTTTTCCATTGTGGACAATTAGGCAAAGACCTTGCAGTGGTGACCCGGAGTTTGCATGTTTTACTGGTTGTGCAGTTGAACATATAGACCTATGCAGTATGTACTAAGCAAACTAACTGGTAAATTTCATACTTAGCTTATAGTAATTTTAATAAATGCAAACACCAAACGCCTAGAAATTGAAACATCTGAAAATGTCCAAATCGTGCCCCTGGAAAGACTGAATGGGTTTAAGTTGTCACCTCTATAACTTTAGATGAACTAAAAGGACAAAAGCAAGCTTAGCAAATAGTGTGTCATTGTTGTAAACAGTCATCTGCTATTCATTGATCATCTGGTTTTGCTGGAATTTTTCAAACTTGATATTCAACACGCACTCCATTGTTTTGCAACTGTTTTGGATAACTCTGTTAGGATAAAAAATAAACATAAACCTGAGGTTTTCTGTCATTTAATAAACCCAGCCCAGTGCTCATTGCAAGTGTCGGAAAACACATTAAAATAGCCTAAATAGGTCAAGTTGTTTAAGTGCAACTTACTATAAGTGATGAAAGGAAAACATGTTGGAAAGGCAGCCATGCTTGAACTTCAACGTTCGGTTGTCATCAAGCGAGTGTTTTAGGACCGTTGAGTGCTTCATTTTAAAATTTGTTTTCATTCCCATTACCATCTACCGCCATCGATTTCGGATGACGAAAAAAAGGTGCGCTCACGTGTGCAGGCTTTAGAATTGCGGTTTTCAAAAGTAGCTTATGGTGAAATGCTACTTGATCCAATACGCAGCCATCACATCTGTAAATCTTTAAGTTGGGGTGTATGGGGTGCTGATGTTTATGGGGTAGCACCTTTGCATGACAATCAGTTGTACTCTTTTTGGAGTAGCTTGCCAGCACGTGTCATTGTATAGCACCCAATCCCTCTCACCTGTGGCTCCAAGTAGGTGTCTGTCTACTACAACAGCAGCTACAGTGCCCGGAAAACCGTCTCGACTGGGAGACCAGGTGAGGGGAACCAATAAAGCGTCTTTGCTACTGGTGAATTTGTTGGGTTGGTCCACCATTTCATGTGAAGTTTATTCAAAGACCGGCGGACGATACCTATCACTGGACCAACGATGGTGTGCGATTTAACTTCAGCAGCAGTGCAGCACTGTGGAGTCTGTATATTGTTTTGTTTATTTTTCGCTATTACTCTTCTCTAAAGATGCCCTGGTCATCCATTTCCAATTATATTTCCTGATGTCTAGCTAGACACCATGTGCTGCACCCATGCCAAAACAGCTTGGACGAGAGGGTGAGTATGACGATGCACAACTCTTCCTCACTTTAATCATCTTTACGAATATCACTGAACTTTCCAAATCCTGTGGTGATGGAAATGTCGCGAATCAGCAGGTGAGGATGCACTGGAAGCTAGCTGCAGTCCCAAACGCGCACACATGCGGCCCAAGATATAGGTTCGCTCTCTCTCTGAACTGAAGCAGGGATAGAGCTCGGCAGCCACCTAAGCGACAAAGCAGCCCTTTTCAGGATCACCACATTGCTTCTTTCCGTAGAATGAGGAAGGGACTAGAAAAAATGTCACAAAATTAACTGCTTGATCTTCTCTGGCCCAATTTTTGCACTCAGTGGACATTCCACTGTAACGATTGATGCAAAAATAAAATTTCAGCAATCAGCGCGTATAAATTGATTGAGAGCACAGGTGGTGGCAATAGGCCTAGGAAGGAGTACTGTGTTGTGAGTAGTGGCTTAAGGGTGAGGCGAAATAATTTTCAGGACAGTAGTCATTCATTGGTTAATGCTAATTAGCAGTATGAACTGTATTTAGAATAGGGGAAAGTTGTGTAAATCCAACCTCTTGCTTTGAGAGTACTATCATGTTATTCATGTAGCTTGATGCTTAAACGATCACGTGATTAAAAATCATGCTAAGATGGAAAAAAGTTGTATTCTCAGCTGGCAAACCTCTGAGGTCTTAAGCGGAGAAGAAATGCACAAAAAAAAATGTCGCGCAGTTTTTTTTTTTTGAAAGAAAAGCAAAATTGTATTGTAAATTCAAAATTTTATGCGGGAGCATGCTATGAGGCATGTTATTACATTCTTTGTAGCCTATCTTACCAAAGCGTTTGACACCGTAGTTGATCGGAATGACTTATGGAGTAAGTAAGTTATAGGTAAGTTCGGTCGTCTTATACAAATTTTATCTCCACAACACGAAGGCTTGCTTGCCAGGGTATGCAATCACGGTGATTTTTTCACAGTATTTCCGGTCAAAAACGGTGTCAAGCAAACTGTGTACCTGCTCCGTCCTTGTTCAACATGATTTTCTCCGTCATATTGATACCCGTCTTCGAGAAAAATCCACCTGGCATTTCTATTTAATACCGCATGAATGGGAGCTTCTCCAATTTTAGATGTTTGCAGGGTGAAGACAAATGAGTAATAATAATCCGACTTGAAATAATATCACACAGCTTTGCCACGGTGGCAATTTCGTTTTAACTCTGGAAATGCTTGTTATGCATTCCGAGCAATTGAAATCACTTGCGCCAAAATTGCTTTTTTTTTATGAAGGCGTGCATGAAACAATTTCACATAGGCTACAGTTGATTAGGCTACGTAAAAGCTCTATCTCCAATGTAGGCTACTGTATTCTATTGAATAAAACTTTCAATTTTTGTATTCTACTGGCAGCTAGCGTACGTTTCTCATTATGATCGCTGAACAATCTGTAGCCCTTTCTAGGATGTAAGACCGCTTAGCATTAGGCTAGATTGTTTTTCTATTAGCCTATATAGGCCTACCAAATCTGGTGATATTCTTTCTGCTGTTTTTTCCTTTTCTGCCTCGCGCATTATCACGCCGCGTCATATGGTTCTTGTGTTTTGTGTTGGTTTTCGTCTGTACGACTTTATTCAGTAGTAAGCGTATTGTCGGCTGCTTAATGCTAAGAGTTTATTTATATAAGTGTCATATAGTTTACAGTCACGTCTTACGTAACTGATTATATTATATTTTAGGACTAGCACAGTTCTGTTTAATGAAGCCTTTATTGCTCTTTGGTTCTAAACCTAAGTTCCAAGGTCATGACGCCTACTGATGCTGGTCATCAGGAGCAGCGGAGTCAGGTCAAAGTAGAACCCAATCATAGACAGTGGTGGTCAGTAACGAAGTAGTTTTACTTGAGTAGTCTACTTAAATAGATTTCTTCTACTTTGGCTTCTTAAGTAGTTTTATTCATGGGTAGCCTACATTCTACTTTTTCTTAAGTAGTTTTTAATCCATAGTAACGTACTTGAGTAGGTTACCAAATGCTAAAGTAGTCAGTGTAGTTAGAAGATAATTTGCTGTAATTTGCAATCACATCTGCACAAATCGTTTATTAACCGTTTACAGCTTGGTTTTTATGTAACAATACTCTGACGAAGGACAAAAGTATGTCTGAGGCTATTTAGCTTCATAAAAGTATGCATTTTCCTGCAGTCGTATTGCTTTTAGAAAGCTCGTAGAAATTTATGCTTTCACAACCTCATACTTTAGGTCGATAACTACTACTCAAACTACCATTTACTTGAGTACTTTAAAATGTGCCACTTTCTACTTCATATTTGAGTAGTTTTGAACTGCAATACTTTTACTTGTAGCGGAGTAAATTTTTTCGAGAGTAACAATACTTCTACTTAAGTAACTTAATTATGTGGTTACTTTGACCATTCACTGATCATAGACAGTTTCGTAAGGTTATTTCTTCACGTGCATTGCGGCGTACAGTGCCACCTGAGTTGTAATTAATCAATTACGTAGTCTAGGTTTGGTATGCGCGTTGTTTGTGCTTGCAGGTTGTATAAAACGATTCGAGTGAAAACGCGACACAATCTTGGAAAACAGAACAAAGTACGGTTGGATTTATGTTCATTTTCTTATATCTCGGGTCTTCAAGCCTTTTATTTGTCTGTGAAGCTGGGGTGAACAGTGAACACGCTCTTCAAGAGATTATCGGAGATTTTGATATATTATAGAACTACAAGAAGACACATCGGCTTCTCTTTTAACGTATTAAAACTCTTGGATAGGTAAAAACGTCATTTTATAAACAAAGATTTTAATTAAAATTTCAAACTCAATATTTTAAAAAGAGTTTTTGTAGCTACAGAAAAACCAGACACTTCGTTGATTTTTGAAGAAAATCTCCAGAATCGGGTCATTAGGCCTACTCGTTGCGCAAAGATGCAATGTTTTACAAAAATTAATTGTCAAATTCTAATGGTAAAGAATGTGGTTAGTTGATTAATTTTTAGTATTGCTAATTAATCGGATTGATTTAAGTCAAAAGACAAATGAATTTACTTTCAAAGGAGGCAACTAAAATTTAGTTGTTGTTAAATTGAAATTGTTTTCAGATTTTTCCCTCTCAAAATAAAAATATCTAATCCAATGGCCTATTTCGATTGTGCCTAGTCATAATGCAGCATTGCGAATGGTGACGTAACACAAAGAAATCAATACAAGTGAGTAAACGGTATCGCCCTCAGACTGTTGCCGGTGGATGGTAAGTCAACGTGCTCGTTTTCAGGTCAGTCATATTTAGCTTGTTTTTTGCGTATATGATGTGTCGACTATCTGTGATCATACAACGTAAGTCATTTGGGCATGGTAGACTTAGCTTGTTTTGCCTTAAAAAGGAATTATTTTTGACAACCTAACAACTTTCACCTGTAGGGCTTACCGGTACTCTATGTTTGATATCTGAATGACACTCCGACTTTTGGCTGAAAGGGTAATAGAAATAGTGATAGGGTAATAGAAAAGAAAATATGACGTACAAAAGTAATAATTCCTCAACACTCGATCCTGATAGGCTGTGGGAGTGCAAAAGTGAAGGAAACCCAAATGTTGTAGGCTTCCTGTACCAATAATAAACTAGGTGGTTAAAAATGTAGTACGTAATATTGCTGTCACGTCAAAGTCTTTGATACAGTAATACTGGTATTAAATTTAACGGCTCCTTGCATTTTCACGGACTTGCAAGGTCATACACAGATACTGTAACCTGATCCCGCATGGAGCAAGCTGCTGGACCTGCATTTACCAAAAAGGAATATTTAAATTCGGTATCCACTAAACCAGGCAGCCGGTGAACTTTTGCCTATATTAGCCCAAGCGCACTAAGTTTTCTTGGTCCATCAACAGATAGTAGCTAAGCTGACCTTATGGCTTAGTGGTTATCATCACTGCCAGTGTATAAAAGTACCCAGTATCCAAGATTTATCAAACATCGCTATTTTAATAACAACTTTTGGTCCAATTTAATGGAATATTTGCAGGTAGTAAGCACGATTCTTCTAACTGTATACCAAATTTCAAATATCTTAGTACATTACTTTTTAAGTTATGAAGTTCCACCACGTCAAACTTACCCACCTTGAAAGAACCTAATTTTCAAATCCAAAACTAAATTTTCATGTCCGGTGCAAAAACTATAATATCTCACGAAATAAACGACTTTGAGAAACCTTTTTTCTCATAGTTGTGCAGTAATTCATCCGATCTTTTAAGTTTCGTTGCCAGATACCTTTTCTCTAAATTTCTTTTTTAAATACTTTTCTCTGCTTGGTCTGAATTTTGTGGTGGAGCCAGTGCATGAAAAACTATGGTAAAATGCATTGTTATCAATAGCAAGTTGACATTACTTGATGTCTATGGAAAATAGGCTACGATATAAGCTATGTTTAGAAAAATATTTCTATACCAATTTAAATCGAATATATTAAAATATAATAGTTAACAACCACATTTACTTCTCTGCTATTATTAACCTTTGCATTAAGAAATAATTATTATGATATGCCCATGTCGTGATGATGATCTTTACTATTTGAAATAAATCTCTGTTGTTAGTTTGAAAACAGGCAGAGAAAGCATGCTCTTCTAGTCGTTTGCACGTACCATTGGTTTTAATTATTTTCATCCAATTTAGCCCAGACCCAATTATTTTGCTTAGCTTGTTTAAAAGTATCCCGCAACTTCCCGTCATACAGATCATTTTGCGTTTGCTACAGGTTGTAGACTGAGTCTTCAACCACTGCATGACTGAAACAATTTGTTTAAATTACCTTACATTGTCCGGTGATGTTTGAAGAAAATGTTTGTAGATTAAGGCTGAATTTATCAATAAAAATTTTCCAAAAATTTAATACTAAAAACATCTGTTGTCTATGTTTTAAAAACCCACCAATCAGAAAACGGCAAACTCAGCAAGAGTATGATATGTGTGAAATTTTGTTTTCGTACACTGGCTCAAATTACATAGACTGGCTCCGATCAATGAAAAACTGGGTCCCTTGCAAGAAAGTTACTACAGTCGAAATCGGTTAATCGCATAGTCAATTTGCCAAGCTTTTTTATGCGATTAACCGATGTATGCGACTAACCGATGTATGCGTTTTTTACCTACATTTTCTCCGCTATTCTCTTTTAAACACCGGCGCACGCATTCTTGCTCCTCCGCCGATTTTTGGAATGACACAATGCATTATGATGCAACAAGTGAGCTTCCTTCTTTTCGATTTTGACATAAAAAAACACGAAACAAAAACGAAATCAATTTTTATTAAAATAACTCTCAATTGTAGTTTGTTTAATATTTTCCGATATGTTGTTAAGCAGTTGCTGTCCTGGCATTTTATATCGTATACGTAGGCTACAGTACAGTACAGGTATTCTATGTTTCTGCAGTGGTTTGCGCTTTGCGACGTAACAATCCTTAAATAAAAATTAGTCTTGTCTTTCTATTGTGATGTAACGATCCGTAACAATCCTTAAATGAAACGTAGTTTTGTGGTTCATAATCACTGTAGAGAAGGCCTTTTTTCATGAAGTTTTACTTTATTGTTCAAATCATTTACGTGCTACTGTCTCTATAGCCTTCAGCCTTGCGGTGAATTTAATCACAGCTGTCTTTAATTCATAACTGCTGTCTTCAGTGTCTTGTCGTGTATTTAATCGCTGCGGGTTATGGGAGATCTTGCGATGATTTTTGTTTATTGGTGAGGATAATCTTCAGCAACTTAACACTTCATCAAAGGAAATATGCGGTTAAGTGATACAAGTCTACAAATCAATCAAGAATTCCTATTCGATTAACCCTTATGCGATTAACCGTTGAATTTTCATCACAAGTGAAATGGTTGGGGAAGTGGAAATGGTTTGGGATTATGCAATGCTATGCTATAAAGCGATTTATGCCTTTAACCGATATGCGATTAACTGATTTCGACTGTATTGCTTAAACATGTTTTGGCTAAATGACAATGTTTAAAAATATATTATGCAGGATGAAATTCTGCATGTAATGGTACAAAGTTTGTTATTGTACATTGAGTATAACTTGTTTTTTTCGGTTTGAATCAGCAAGATGGAGTGTTTTTTCATACACCGGCTGACACTGATATGCTGAATCTTAGCGGTTCAAAGTTTTAAGGAAAGTGGATGGCAGGACTTAAATTTTGTCATTGCTTTGTTGACTGTCGATGCTCAAGCCCAGTTACCGATGTTCATTGTGTGTGTGCTAATACTGATTGTTGTATATTTTAATTTTGTCATATTTGTCTTGTAGTCTTGCTCGAATTTGAAACTAGCCTATTACCTTGATCACTAAACAGGAGCAACTGGGCAAAGGTTGCTAATGCCTTGCCAAGGGCTTTACAACACTAGCGTTGCTGAGTATCAAACAAGGAATAGCATCATCGTGAGCTCGATGTTCTAACCTAGCAATGGGGAAAGTGCGACTTATTAATCATTTAATTTTAAAATATGTTTGTTTGCTAGTTTTTACCCATTTTCATCTGGAGTACCTATTAATCTATCCTAAAATCACTTATGCCGTAACCAAATATCGTATTATAAGCTCATGAATGAAAAAAAATTTCCTTGTAAATATTTAATTAACAATTTAACAAGCTGTGTAATACTTTGTTTATGCATATTATTATCGGTTGTTGCCAAACTCGTTCCTATTGAACTGAAATGTGACCGTCAACTAATAAAAATTTCCCCATCCCTCTGCTTTTACCATTTTTTATTGTTTTTTTTTCAGTGAGTTGATAACGTAAACAGTTAAACTATTTGCAGCATCTATTGCATTGACTTCCATTTATTGAATTTGGAAAACGCCACTTTTGTTAATGATTAGCTGGTTAGAAAACAGGATTATCCAATCCAGACCACCCGCAGCCAGTGAAATAAGTGTCTGTTGCACTGGTTGTCGATTAATTATCAACATACAAGTTTATGACCGGCTGTCCTTTACTGAAATCAAAAATGCAAATTAGATGAAGGCAAGCTGGCTACCAAATTGGCCATTTGCTCAACAGTAAATGTCAGCCTTTTCTCGAACTCTGGAAGCATTAATATGGCAGAAGGCTGATTAGCAATTAGTCTGCAAATTCAAAAAATGACGATTTGCAACTTATATATAATGACAAACTATCTTTTCCTAACCATAAATTAATCCATAAGTAATTTCCTCAGAACCTAACTCTGCACTTTTAGTGACTATCACCATCAAAAATTAACTCCTTTGAACTTTAACTTACAAATGATAAGAATTTAACTACCTTGAGTTGATCTTGAATTCTTGATACCAAATTACCGTATTTTTTTCGGGTTTAAGTTGCATGCATGTGTAAGTCGCCCTCCTATCTTTGGCTTTGAGAAATGGTACAAACCTCCCGAGTCGTTGAGACAGGAATACACATTAATGCACGAACCAGTCTTTCTGTAATTTTGCTAGATGGACAATTTGTTTATAAGGTTTTTATTCCTGTCTAAGTTGTTCCCTGCACTTTTGGTAAGAATTTGGTTCAGAAATGTTACTTACACTCGAATAAATACGATAAATCATTTAACACAAAACTTTGCTCATTCTTAAAATAACTTATATAAATCTTTCTTGGCTATAAAAAGAAAAACACCACAGACGAGATTCAAACAACTTAATCACCAAAGACCCATTTGCTTTCGATCAACCACCAAAGGGAGTGATATAAACTTAGAGGTGGAAATTAGTTGGTTCGTGCATTTGGTTTAGCACAAGTGGAGGCCAATACTTTTAGTATACTTTCAATTCATCCGTAAATCACATGAGATTATTTGCAATGTCTGTATGTGCTGCAAGTGATATTCATTTACCAATGCACACGATTCTCAAATGTGTGTAAATGGGTATTAAGGTTTTTTATTCATTTTTTACAAATGCTTATGATTAACATTATGTTGATTATTAATTACAGAGATATTGTCTTTTGAAACAAGTTTGGGTAGAATATTTGTTTTTGTAAAATATTTTCATAAACAACACCATTTTAGCCATTTCTGACAACATTAAAGAAATATGTCTGGAAAATCCGGGTAAGTTTCAATAGGAAACTTAGTGTCATGGAATGTTTGGTAATGTAGTTTTTTTTCCTCATCACAACAATCGGAAAGTAAATCAAACAATTGCCTGGTGATAAATTAAATAGCCTGGTTGTAAATTTCTGTGATTAGTGTATTATAAGTAATAATAATATGGTCTATTGATCTTTAATATACCTTAACTGGTTTGCATGGATTTTTTTTCCAGAGAAAAAGAGGACTTGTCAACAGCTATTCTGAAGACAAAAAGTAAACCCAACAGACTTATTGTTGAAGATGCAATTCAAGATGATAACAGTGTGGTTGTATTATCCCCGGTACGGTGAATTAATTTTCATGTCAATTAGCAACTGCTGTAATTGTTTTCTTTTCAAGAAAGTACAAGGTGTATATACTTGCGCAAAATGTTTACAAATGTTCTATTTTTATATTTTCTGTGGGTGGCTCTTGTCTGCCATTTTAGGATTGCCAAAATTATTACAAGTAATTACATTAATTGGTGTGCGCGTTATGCTTACATTCTTATGTCTTGCAGGAAAAAATGGAGGAATTACAGTTGTTTCGAGCTGACACTGTTTTGTTAAAAGGAAAAAAGAGGAAGGAAACTGTGTGTGTTGCATTATCGGAGGATGATATGCCCAGCGAAAAAATTCGGATAAACCGTGTTGTCAGAAAGAATCTTAGAGTGAGGATTGGTGACATTGTAAGGTACAAAAAATTCTACCTGTTAGTACAGCATAACATCAATTTAAATCTTGTTTTGAAATTTTTAAACTGATTACGTTTATACTATTTAAAAAATTAATATGTTAGGTAATAGATTTTATAATTGGCACTAAACTATGTGTTCAGCATTCAGCCATGTCCTGATGTCAAGTATGGTTCTAAAATTCACGTTTTGCCTATCGATGACACTGTTGAAGGAATAACAGGAAATCTTTTTGAGGTGTATTTAAAGCCTTATTTCTTGGAAGCCTACAGGCCTGTTTGGTATGCTTACTTTCCTTAGTCCAATCTGAAATAAGGATTAAGATATTGGTGGCTTTATGTTAGCTATGAAGTTCTGATGTTAATCAATAGTAGATCTTTCCAGTACTCAATGTGTGCATAGAGCCGATTGTAAACGTTGCCTTGTCACCTTCATTGCTTTACATAATTTTGCAGCAAAGGCGATGTATTCCTTGTCAGAGGTGGAATGCGAGCTGTGGAGTTCAAAGTTGTGGAAACTGATCCAAGTCCATATTGCGTGGTTTCACCTGAAACTGTCATCCACTGTGAAGGAGAACCGATAAAGCGAGAAGTACATACAGCATTTTTTTAAGTTTACATTTGTAAAAGTGAAATATAGATATCGCAGCTGTTATGTCACATTATAAGTTATAAAACCTGTTTCATCTTCCCTTTGCCTTTTAGGAAGAGGAAGAAGCATTGAATGAAGTTGGTTATGATGACATTGGTGGTTGCCGAAAACAGTTGGCCCAAATTAAAGAGATGGTAGAACTTCCTCTTCGGCATCCAGCCTTATTCAGGGTATGTGAAACCCACGTGACCATTGGTGTAATTGCAATGTTGTATCTTGCCAATCAAATCTTTTTTGTACAATATAGGCCATTGGTATCAAACCACCACGAGGAATCTTGTTATATGGCCCACCTGGTACTGGGAAAACCCTCATAGCAAGAGCTGTTGCAAATGAAACTGGTGCTTTCTTTTTTTTGATTAATGGTAAGTTTTTACAGTTTGCAACAGTAAGTTTGCATCTCTTCTTTGTTATCGCCGTGGTAAAGTTTTGAACTTATTAGTTTAAATCTTGTTACTTGGATCTATACAGGACCTGAGATAATGAGCAAGTTGGCTGGAGAGTCAGAATCCAACTTACGACGGGCTTTTGAAGAGGCAGAAAAGAACGCCCCATCCATTATTTTTATTGATGAACTTGATGCAATCGCCCCAAAACGTGACAAAGTATGAACATTTTTTCACAATTTTTATTTTCATTTGATCCTATTGCTTCATAATGATGCCAGAGTTGTATTATTATAATAATGGTTTTATTTGCTATAATATACTGTCATACTCTTAGACGCACGGTGAAGTTGAGCGCCGTATTGTTTCTCAACTGCTTACACTGATGGATGGTCTTAAACAACGTGCACATGTCGTTGTAATGGCTGCAACGAACCGACCAAATTCCATTGATGCCGCGCTTCGACGTTTTGGAAGATTTGATCGTGAAGTTGACATTGGCATTCCAGATGCCACTGGCCGACTTGAAATCTTGCGCATTCATACAAAAAATATGAAGCTTGCTGATGATGTAGATTTGGAACAGGTGTGTTAAAAAAAAGCTTTTTGTGATTTTTAGAAAATTATTTCCTGCAAAATTTAAATAGTGTTGTTTCAAAGTGTCGTAAAAACTGAATGTAACTTTATCGATGTCAGGTTGCCGCGGAATCTCATGGCCATGTTGGTGCAGATTTGGCTGCACTTTGCTCTGAAGCAGCTCTCCAACAAATCAGAAACAAAATGGACCTAATTGACCTTGAAGAAGATACCATCGACGCTGAAGTCATGGATAATCTTGCTGTTACCATGGAAGACTTCCGAGTATGTTTTTGAGAAATTTGTTTAACTTGCAATATATCAACCTTGTAATTTTTTTCTGTTTTTCTTGTAGCAATGTATCTTAGTTTAAAACGTTGCACAAAAGAAAAATGTTTGACTCAAATTCATTTCACTCATTTAGTATAAAATAAGACTTTTTATTTAGTTTGCTATGGCTCAAAGTAATCCATCTGCGCTGCGCGAGACAGTTGTTGAAATTCCTAATATCACTTGGGATGACATTGGTGGTCTTGAAAATGTGAAAACTGAGCTTCAGGAACTTGTCCAAGTAAGTATTGAGAAACATACATCTGTGAATATCTAAACCAGGGATGTCCAACCTTTTATTATAGTGGGCCGCATTGTCATTTGAAATAATTGAATGGGCCGCAAAATCTATTAAATTTCAAGAAAAATGGGTACATGAAGTACATACTTTTGGAGTGAAAATGACTAGCGGGCCGCACAAAAATCTCAGGCGGGCCGCAGGTTGGACATCCCTGATCTAAACACACCTGAATTCATGTGCTATTATTAGGCCCAAAGTCTGTTTTGAATATAAGCTATTGGCACTATATCATCTTTTTTGTAAGTTATTGTTTCGTAATAAGCTATCAAAACAAATTCACAATCAGTTGAATAACTGCATCCCAAAACCAACATGCTTATTCACATTGAACTCTAGTACCCTGTGGAACATCCCGAGAAGTTCCTCAAGTTTGGCATGACACCATCAAAAGGTGTTTTGTTCTATGGTCCACCAGGCTGTGGTAAAACTCTTTTGGCAAAAGCTATTGCAAATGAATGTCAAGCTAACTTCATCTCGATAAAAGGACCTGAAATGCTGACCATGTGGTTTGGTGAATCAGAAGCCAATGTTCGTGAAGTTTTCGATAAGGTATGGAAGTTTTTGATGACATATATCGTCATACTGTAGTAGTTGTTTTATTATCAATAACAATGCAGACTTGTTTTGTGGAATTTACATGGAAATTATTGTAAAACTTTATTTCATTTCTGGTATAAGTAGGTAGTAGTACTAAATGGTAATTTACTTATTAAGTTAAATAGTAGATCATCAAACATTCTTACTCGTAACATCAGTAATATTATCATTAGGGCGATTATTTTTTGACCAAAAAATTGAAACTTTTGACATTAAAAAACTTTTTTTTGACAAATTTTGACGAATGAAGAGCTCAAGTAGTTAAATTACGCATTATTGTACAAAAAGTTAAAATTTATTGTAGTAAAGAAAGGAAAAAATCTGAACACAGACCTAGCCTATTCTGAAAAGGGAAATGAGCTAACTAAAAATCACTGCCAAAACATTGCAGCTAAGACACAACAAAAACTGTTCAATGCATTTGTCTAAACTAAAGATACATGAAGTATCTAAAGCAAAGCGAAGCAAGAGCTGCACCTAACCTACAGCTGTCGCAAAATGACTTAGGACCTACCGAAAATTTTACACGTTTTGAGGTGTGTTGAGCATCACACCATATCAACCTAATTATTTCACTTAATGGTTTATGATTCACAATAAGTAGACAATGGGCCATTTACAACAGTATAAAGTAGGCTATAAGGTGTAAAATGTAAAATGACAAGTTCACTGACAGTGCAACCTCTACCACACCACGACAATGCAGTTTGTAAACAATTTTGACAATTTTTGACCTAACGCTATAAATTTGACCAATTTTTGACTTTTTTTGACAAGTCAAAAAATAATTGCCCTAATTATCATCAAATATGATTTTAAATGGCTGCTTTTTTATCTCAAGGCAAGACAAGCTGCCCCGTGTGTACTCTTCTTTGATGAGTTGGACTCAATTGCGAAATCTAGAGGTGGCAACGTGGGAGACGGTGGTGGTGCAGGAGACAGGGTCATCAATCAAATACTCACTGAAATGGACGGAATGTCAAACAAGAAAAATGGTGAGCTGCGTTAAGTGCAAGCAAGAAATGAATTACATTGGTTTTAGATAGCAAACCTTAAAAAAAATTTAATTTACCATGAAGTTACAAGGTACTGTAGACATTTAATCAATGAAACTGTTACCAAGGCCAGCACCATATTTTCTACTCATTTCCATAGTTTTCATCATTGGAGCCACCAACCGCCCAGACATCATCGATTCTGCTATCCTAAGGCCTGGTCGCTTGGACCAGCTTATCTACATTCCATTACCTGATGATGCTTCAAGAATTGCAATTCTGAAAGCTAATCTGCGCAAGTCACCTGTTGCCAAGGTTTGAATATCTGTTGCTTTGTTAAGATAGCTAGTATATGGTAATACGGTATGTAACTGAATACTGAGAGTAGTGGGCTTCAACCTATTCGGTTTGATTGATAATTTGGTTTAATGTTATTTACAGGATGTCGATCTTCAACTGATGGCAAAGGTAACCAAGGGATTTAGCGGAGCCGATTTAACAGAGATCTGTCAACGTGCTTGCAAGCTTGCGATTCGTGAGAATATTGAAAAGGACATACAACGAGAACGGGAACGTGCAAGAAGTGGTGTCAATGCTATGGTACACGACTTTTCTTTTTCTGTTGGTTACTTTTCACAGTTTATTGATTGAAGTGGTACAATCTTTTTAACAACAGGATCTGGAGGAAGAAGAAGATCTTGTTCCAGAGATTCGTCGTGATCACTTTGAGGAAGCCATGCGCTTTGCCAGACGCTCTGTCACTGATAAGGATATTCGTAAATACGAAATGTTTGCACAAACTCTGCAACAAGCAAGGGGCTTTGGAAACTTCAGGTTTGATAAATATTTTTTCTGCTGTTTTAATTATTATAGCACTGTGGTAATTCAGCAAGCATACTTTTAAAAATATATTGTTAAATACAAATAGTAAATGTCTTATACCCGAATATACAAGTTACTATTTTTGGTCAAAATGCCTTTGATTAAAAATCGTTTATATTATTAATGATCTTTTCAGTTTTGGCCGACAAACTGGACAGAGTGAAGGCGGAAGTGCCTCTGGAGGGACAGGTGGATCTGATCTTTACCAAGAAGAGGAAGATGATCTTTACAGTTGAATCAGCTGGAGAACACACTTTTCCCTCAAAAACAAACTTTAAACTTTTCAATTTTTTGGCATTAGTTAGTTAATCTAGGTTTGTACAGTTTATTCTCCCTGTGTAGACAACAGTCTCAATAATTATTCACCACATCTGTGCAACTTTATGTTTGTCTAAAGTTATCACTCACAGTGGGTAATGCTGCTTGATCACATTCATTAGAGAAGAGTGGTAAATTGGTGTTTTTTGAAAAAAACTATGTATTTGTTGTTTATTTGACTGTTGTGTATTAAATGCTACTGCAATTCTAGCTTGAAAAAGTTTGTGTAGAATCATACTGTGTATATAATCTCTAAAAATTCGCAACATTTCGTTGTTCGATATCTTTAACCTGGAGGTATACTCAGAAGTATTTCGCTACCAAAAGCGCTCGGCGTTCTGGGATGTGTACTTTTCATTGAAATGCAAACGTGGCTATTGTCTGTGATACAAAAATAAAATGCTTTGTTTCAGCAAAAAAACGATTAGCCACAGATGTAAAACTTCGGTATTTCAAAATTTGCGTTGAAGTTTGAAGTGGCAATCTAAGTAGTCTACACTCTACAGGGATTCCAATTAGTTCTATATATAATAAGTTATAATTTTGTGCAGTGATGCAGACGTTTTTGTTCGATTAATTACCAGTTGTTGTTTTTGCCAAAGGTTTTACTACGGCTGCTGAAATGTTAGAGCTGCTTTACTCAAATAAAGTACTTGACTCGAGTACTGATTTCCCAGTATAACATTGTACTAAATAATTTTGAATTGGTACTTGTTCATCAATTTTTAAAGTTAATATGTTACTCCATATTAATCTTTCATTTTTTTCTTAAATAGGTTTATCAAACTAAACAGTACACTGTGACCGGTTATATTAATCTTTTTTAAATAGGTTTATTAAGCTATAAGCTTAAGCAACAGTACAATATGACCAGTCAGCTATCAGAAGTTTTTTTACACTGATACCCTTTTGATCCTTATGTTCATCTACTATGTTTACGAATGGAAGCAATTAAAAAATTCTTCCTTAATTTTTATATTGCAATAAAGTACTCGAGTACTTAGCATCTGGCCTAGTACTGGTACTTATATTTGAATTTGAGTACCAAAATTTGTACTTGTATACGGCGCTGGAAAATATAGTTCCGCAGATTTCTGAGCCATGATCACAAAACCTTGCGTTTTGTGAAACGTTTGTTTGTTTCTTCATTTGGTAAATTGTGGTATTCTTGAAAAGGACTGACTAGCGAAAGCAAACCGTCCGTTTTCGGTTATAGCCTCGAGGAAAAATTAGAAAGTTGCCTACAACTTTAAAAGGCTAGGCAAGAGTTTAGGCCTACGCTTTCGCTTAGCGCGAAACATAAAGGAAGAAGTTGCAGTATCTAAAGACTCTGAAACCTGAAAGCGTTTGCATGTTTAGTCGAGTTGTTAGAGCGTTGGGTTTGGAATAATGTTTTATACCTCGTGGCGCTTCCGTTGTAATGAGTAGGCTTGTGGGCAAGGCCTTGAAGTTAGCCTTGTGAGGGGCAAGTTTAAAAATAAGTTGGCCTTTTAAATTAAAGAGTTTCTGTCATCGTCATACAGTCAGCGTAGGCACTGAAGAAAAGATTTTTGGGTCTAGTATACAAGTGCACAGCCGCAGGATACCTTTGTATACTAGACCTCAGCGACTTAAATCGTGACTTCATCATTGTACCGGTATACTAGACCCGGATTTTTAACCTACAGTAATGTGTCTAAATGGCTAAGTGGCAGAAAACGAAAATTCATTGTCAATTATGATGGCTGTTATTACATCAGAATTCAGCAATTTAAAAACAATGTGCGTGACTCAAGTATTTTGATCAACTATGAATAGAATGTTGCATGTGGCCGATGTTTTTCATTCATTTGTTTTATTTTTCGCCTTCAGTGTGAGGACGAAAAATTGTAATGACGCAGGTGGTCGCAAACATATTGGCAGTTACGATAATAATTTCCACAATATAGAGTATAGACGGCCGAATGTGGCAAGCCTCAAGGACAAAAACGTGCATTACGGACTAAAATGAGAATATAAAAAAGTTACTAGCGTCAGCATGGCCACCAAACCCAAACAACAAAAATCATAATTTAAGCACGTTAATAGACAACAAAATTTAAGCGGATAGTTTGGGCAGGACGCTTGTGCGTTGTGTCAACGTCAAGATGGAACCGACCTGTGTGTTTAGATGGAAGAAAAAAAAATCCGCCTAGTAGGCTATAATGTGTATGATGCAGTAAAATTATATCGTATAACGGTATTATTTATTGTTAAATAAGCTGTGGATTGGAATCTTTACCGTTTTTGAGAGAGAAATGGCTGCATTGTACACTAGGTTTATTTCCCTTGGACTATGACAGTGTTAAGTCAGAACAAAATCGAAACTGGAAATTTTGTTATCCGCTGATTTATACTTGTACACAGTACCGTGTTCACCACTCTTCAAACTGGTTGTAGCTTTGATTAAAACATGCTTATTTCCTTTTTTTGGCTTAAAATATTTGCTTACTTGGCCTTGTTCTTGGTCAGGTGCTTTGAGGTGTTTTGAAGCTTTTTCTGCCATAACACTGTGATATGGGTGCAAGATATTTTGAGATTAAGCCTGGATATGGTTATTGTGTCAATATAAATGATGCACATGACACAGTGAAGGTTTATCAAGAAATAAGTGCGGTGCATTTCGGAGTGGTGAAATCTGATAAAAATTTTGGCAACATCGGTAGGTTTTATGTAATTTATTTTTTTGTATGCTTGGTTTATTTTAACAATTTGGACATGTTTGTCATTACGCATTAAATGTATATATATACTTCTTTACTTTTCTTATTTGCTTGCATAATAATTTACCATTATATTTGTATCTTTACTTATATCAAAACAATTCAAGTTATTTACATTAGGCCTATCAACTCTGTTGAGGTATTTTTGAAATATATATTTTGTATTTGAATTTCCATTTGTCCTTGATTAGTCGTCATAAAATGATTCTTTTTCATTGAACAATAATCATGTCTATTGCGATTCCCATATTGAATCTGTTTCTAATGGAACTTTTCTTAAGATGTGACTGCCAAACAAAGAAAAATATTTTGGGAAGATATTCCCAATCCTAAGTATCTTGAAGAATGTTTGGCTTTCGACCGTGTACCATTCATTGTTCTTGGTAGAAAACTGCTTGGTTGCAAACAGGGCGTTGGAAAATTAAGTGGCAAAAAAAGAAAGGTATATATTAGAATTTTTCACTACATGTTAATATCATCAACAATCTGAATTTGAATGTTCAAAAGTGTATATAACTAGTATGTAACTAGTGTAAAATGTTTTTAAAAGGCAGATGACAATTCAACAACCACTACTCCGAGTAAATGGAAATGTCCAGCTCATATATCAATGATAGAAGTTTTTAAATTTCCTGATTATGAGGTTTAATGCATATTTATTTGATATCATATCATGCTCTATTGTGAAAATTTTCACATTCTTTTTTGTGTCAGATATTTGAATGGGAATCTTTAGTATCTGGGTCTTTAGTTGCATTTGGCACAATTATTATGGTTTATAGCTGTTTTCACGGCATATTTTAACGTATCAAAATATGGTGTTTTTTACCATGAAGTTTACGACGTTTATTTAGTATATGTTGATTTGGTTGTTCTTAATTTTTTAAGTAGTTAACAAGGATAAAACTACACAATTTTGAACAAAATAAAACAATTTTACACTTGACGTGTTTAAAATCATGAAAATATTAAACAAAAAAGCAGGTTTTAACTGCAGAAAGTTCCTTGAGTTTTGTTGGTTTTGTAATGGCGTTCCTTGGTTTTCTGGAAAATGGCCTCCACTGTTTCTTATGAAGTGTTTCTAGTTGACAATGTGTGTAGCATTGTTTGATAAACCAAAACTTATAATTTTTTATTATAAGAAAATAAGTTTCCTCTTGATCTTTATTTGCTTTTTTATTCCAAGATTGCAGACAATTCTCCGGAACTTAGAATTGAGACTGCACAGAGACTATGTTATGATCTGAACAATGGTCGAGCTGTGGGTGAACGAAGGTTTTACATCTTCTTTTCCCCACCAAGTGACCACAAAGACCATGCAGTTTTAATTGCAAGTTTTACGAATTTCTGAATTGTATATAAAGTTGTTTATTGATATGTCATATATACTCCATTTTATTGCAGGGTTATTGCATGAACATGGAAAATTAACTTTATTCACAAAAGTTAAATTTTTTGCTCATTTATGGATACCTTAAATTTTTGCTTATTTCCAATACAGGATGGTCAATGGGTAGAACCTGAACAGGCTGTCGGACAACAGATTAAATTTCATGTTGGACCAACAATACCAGACGTACAAACCAATATAAAAATAGCAGACCAATTAAGTGTCGAAGTGCCACCTGAGCAACCAGATGTTGGCCAACGATGCCGCACATTACTCGATGAACTCGTTATAAAAACATACACTGCAAATGATGAAACACTTCTTGAACTCGGAAGCATGCTTAAAGGCATTTGCGATTCAATGCCTGGCAAAGATCCTATTGAAGTTGAAGTAACTTACCCTGTTGATTCAACCAGTCAAATAGTTTATACACTTTCAAATGAACTGTGTACTGGAACAGTGACTCTTTGACGTTTTTGATCAATTTTACATCATTTTTTCTTGATTTATTGTCCTTGTGTTACTTGTTTTTTATTTTTCTTTAGCAATTTTTGATATTAGCTGTGTCGACTGGTATAAGTTAGGTTTTTTAACTTCTTCCCACCTTATGTGCATTTAAAGTTAAATTTCTGCAGCTCAAATGGAAATTATTGCTGGAAAATATGTTTAAATTTGCTTGGATAATCACTCTATTCTATTGATGAGTCATTTCGAACAAAGAACTCAAAAGTTTTAGGTTTTCAATTTAAACTCCCTTTTATTCTGTTCTGTTTATGAACTTTAATGATTTTAAAATATTTATTTTCAATATTTCTGTAGCTGTTGTTAGCAAGTATGACTCAAACTTTTTATGAAATAAGTCCAGGGTACGGTTACTGTTTAAGCATTGATGATGCTCACGCCACAATTCGAGCATATCAAGAACAACTACAGAGTCGATTCTGTGTAAGCAATGTGAAGAAAGGATTTGGCAATATTGGTATGTTGACTCCATCACTAGTTACAGTGAATTCAGGTTTTGTGAAATAATATTGCACTGTTTTAATGAGAATGCATGATTTTGACCCTTTACAATACTTAGATATTAATGAAAAGCCAAGAAAACTTTTTTGGGAAGACACACAGAAATCAAAAGTCACCAGAGAGTGTCTTTTATTTGACGGTGTGCCATTTTACATACTTGGAAAGAAGGTTTTTACCTGTGAACATGGTAGAAATAAAAACAAATACCAGAGAAAAGTAAGTCAAAAACACTGTATTGCATATTGGAATTACAGTATCTCAACTACATTGCAAAACACACAAAGTAATAAGCATTGTATTTCATAGCAAAGTGATAAGAAGCCAACAACTAAAAAGGTTGGTTGTCCTGCCATGGTGTATATGAAAGAGGTGTTCAAATTTCCTGCATACATGGTGATTAGATTTTCTTTGATATTTATTTTTGTGCAGATGTACATAGCAGTAAAGTTGGTTACTCATTTCAGTTATTGCCATAATTTGACACATTTCGTGATAATGTCAGTTTATGTTCAGATATCTCAGAATGAAAACATATTGAAGTCAAATATGGCTGAAAAATTACGATTCGATATCAGTCAAGGAAAAGCTGTTGGTGAACGACGATTTTACATCAATTTTCCTCAAGTTACAGACCACAGGAATCATGCTCTTTTTTATGTATGTGTCCCTGGCCCCTGCTTACTTGTTGTTTTACCTTGAAACGCACAAAAAATAATAATTGATGTTGTAGAATGGAAAATTAATGCGTCCTGACGAAATGCCTAACTATGAAGAAGTAGCGAATGCCACCACCTCAACATTTGAAACAACAACACTTGAACATCAGCCAGGAGATGGGCAATACTGTCGTGAACTCATTGAAGAATTAATGAGACAGACTTACGTTTCCAATAACGAAGCATTGTTACAGACTGAAGAAATGCTCAAAGGAGTTCTTCAATATGTTCGTCAAAAAGAAGTTATTGAAATAGAAGTTACCTGCCCAGTTGTTGAAAATAACATTGAGGAAGACCTATTATGACGTATATTGATTATAGTTAACAAAATTTAGTTCTTTCAATCATCTTGCTGGCAACGTGAGTCGTAAGGTACCCCTTCGGCGTTGGTGACGGCGCGTCAGAAAGTATTGCAATATGTATAAATAAAAATTTCGGTTGTGTTAATTGTAGCTTTAATGGCCTACACCACTGCTCAACTGCGGTAGTCTCCACACATGAGCTTCACCAGATTTATCTTCTACGATAGCCGCTTAATAACACGAGGATATGATGTACAGATAACGCGTAGCCCTCTACATTCGAAAATTGTATCGAGATGATGTGGAATGACGATCTTTACCTTCGGTCTGAGAAAAGTCTTTGCACGACTTTAACTCGACGATTGTCATTGTGCTGTTTTTGTTTATACCGTATTGCATGAATTTAGAACTGTTTGTCAGGTCCACCAAACAGAAGCGAGTATCGTTTAATTTAAACCTTGCCCAAGGTTGTTACAACGTAAAGTCCAATCTTAGTCCCAATTTTGTGAGCCGGGTGCACAAGCTGCTGCGTCACCGACCAAGCCGACAATTCTTCACGTAAAAAACCTGTACCTGACATTGATAGACAAGCTGTATCATTCAAAGTGCAACAATCTAGTACAGTATTAATCTATCAAAATAGGTAAAGTTAACGTTGCTTCCCACTTGTTAGATAGATATGCATGATTCAGTACTGTAAGTCTATAGTTATGATTATGGTTATACTGGGACATAAGTTATACGTCAGCTGAGTGATATACAGCTATGATAACTAAAATTTGTATCCAAGTTAATAACAATTTAAACAAAATATGAAAATGCCAGTCATGATTGTGACAATTGTCAGTTTAAAAACGTTTTTAACAGAAAAAGTCCCCTACCAAAACCTTGTATATTTTTTGAAATGGTGGCGCTATTTTATTCATTGCACATCTTACTGCGAAGACCAACCCACGTTCTTTTTCGTCTCAAACTGTCGGTGTGTCGGAACCTAGTTCAAGGTTCAGTCAAGATATACAATATGTTGATGCCAAAGAAACATCGCGTGCTAATTTACGAACTTCTTTTCAGAGAAGGAGTTTTACTTGCAGAAAAAAACCGATTCAATCCTAAACATAAGGAATTAGAACCAATTCTTAATGTGGAAGTCATAAGTGTGTGTAAGTCACTAAAATCGCGAGGGTATGTGGAGGAGAACTACACATGGCGTCACTATTATTGGAAACTTACCAATGAAGGCATTCAGTATTTGAGGGATTTTCTTCATTTGCCACCGGAGATTGTACCCGCAACTCTGAAGAGGCAAACTCGCACTGCTGATGTTCGTCCCCAACGACCCAAAGTTGATGAGCCACGTAGAGCTTATCAAAACGACCGTGATGCCTATCGACAAGGACCTGGTGGACCTGACAAAAAAGCTGAAGCCGGTGCAGGTGTTGGAGGTTTTGAATTCCGTGGAGGATTCGGGAGAGGACGTGGTGCACCACCACAATAATTTCTCAAAATGTTAAAATGCAGATAACATTTGTGGAGACTATTGAACTATTTTATCAATCTGTGCTAAATGCATTTCTTTTGAGCTTTTTGACTGTATTTACATCATGTATTGGTTATGTTATTGTAGGTATTTATGTTGGTATATTCATAAATTGATATATTAGTAACTTTACTACAAGCAAACGTTTGGACATGCCATACCAGTTTATCCAGTTCAATTAATTTTGTGTATTTTAGCATACTGATTGAGAAACTAATAAAATATTCTCCTACAGGTTTTCATGTGCTCAATTTAAGGTGCTTATTTAAGTAATTAGGCTTGTGCAGATAGTGAGTATTTTTTGTTATGGTGGACCATTACTCATCTGATCTTGCGGATCCTGTTCAGTACGATTACGATGATTATGGTGATGGCCCACTTGACTACGACAATGACTACGGAGCTCTTGCCTACCATGATGGAAACACCGCTGAGCTTATTGAATATCGTCTTCATAATTACGAGTTGAAGAATGAACTTTATCACATATGCTCAAATTGTATTGGAAATGTTTTTTGGCAAGCATTAAATCAGTCCAAAGTTATGTTTATAGCATGTCTGTTTTTACGAATCATATCTTTTACTTTAAATCATTTTTTATTTCTCAATCCAAAAAATCGGTTTTGTTTGCATATTATAACAAGTATTATGGGTGCTGTTGTTTTACATGATATTTTCACGGAGATATTTTTCCCTACGTTATATGTTGTTGCTATTCTAATTTTGATAACATTCATATCAAATTGGATTTGCAGTAGGTATCTGCAAAGACGAGGCGGTATTACAACCACACTTATTACTGTTTCGTATATAATATTTAGTGAGATATTTTTCTCTGACCCATCGATGTGGCATCGTATAAGAGGCTTGTTGCTGCTCATGGCAATGAAAATTATTTCACTGTCGATAGATTATGATATGCAGAAAGTTTCATGTGGCTTACCAAACTTTTTTGAGTATCTTTCTTATTGTTTACACCCGGGTACATTGGTATTTGGACCTTGGATTTCACTACAAGAGTTTCGTGACTCCTTATTTTCTAAGCGGCCAGTCAACTTTGAATGGCTGTATTGTATTGTAAAAAGTTGCGTCCAATGCACAATTTGTTTATTGCTATCTGTATGTATTTTTCCTTACCTCTTTATTGACGGAGATGAAATTCATTCGCCAGTAATTTTCCCCGTAGTTGGAAGCGATTGGTTGCTTTCATATAAAAATGCCATTTCTTTCCATTTTAGTCATTATTATGTTGGCTATCTATCAACTGCCCTGAGTCTTTTGTCTGGTGTTGGTGCTGTAAAAGTTCCGCACAAAAAAGTTAAAACTGATGACGACAGCATTGATACTGCTTGTACTAAATTACAGCCATCTTACACCTGGTCCAAGCATGTTATAACCAAACCTTTATCTATTGAATTTCCAAGGTCCATGCTAAATGTTGTGGTTGCATGGAATATTCCAATGAGTAAATGGTTAAAGAATTATGTATTTGATACCTCTAGATTCCTTGGGGCTTTTCCAGCAATTATATTCACATATGCCGCAAGTGCAATGTTACATGGGCTTAGTTTTCATTTGGCAGCTGTTTTATTTTCGTTGGGTTTCTATACTTACACAGAACATTCACTAAGGCTAAAGTTGTCCAAGATATTCCAATGCCATTCAATTCAGGCAAGACCAAAACCTCAAAGTACTGACACAACCAAAGTTCCATTTTGGGCGAGAGTATTTAATTTAGTATGGATTTTCATCAATATTATGCATCTTGCTTATCTGGGATCAATGTTTCATTCTGAAGATGATGAAATGCAATCTGAAGGGTACAGTTTGAGTTATACAATTGGAAAATGGTCCCAGTTAAGTTTTGTAAGTCATTGGTTTGCACTAGTTTGTTTTGTATTTAATTGCCTTATATGAACATAAATCATGTGACATATTCAGTATGTGAGTTTGATTTGTTTGACGTGCTATCTGTGTTTTGTCTGGTTGAATGCATGCTATTCATTGCTGTTGCCAAAATATTGCCGCATTCAGTATTATATTGCATGTTAGTATTATAACTCATTTTTTGTATATATACGTCATTTGTAGATTTTCAATCACGACCAAATTTGTTTTAACAACCGATTACCTGAATTGCTCAGATTGGTGAGAACCAGCTGAATTTGTTCATTGCTAATATTCTTCATAGATTAAGTATGTTACATCTTTTACCATCTCTAAAATGCTTTAAAATGAGGGGTGGGTCCAAAAACAAGTTGTTCTTACATGAAAGAAAACTAACATTCTGGTAAAATAATTTGTGGTTAGATAGCTAGTTATCGGCAACAGAAAATCGTCAGAAGCCTCATATTTTGGCGTAGATCAAGGCTCTTTTTTATGTCGTAGAATAGTGAAGTTGCTTGACAACATGCTGTTACTTTCCTTGCGTGGTAGTCAAATTAAGTCAAAAGTGTAGGTAATAGGAGTTTTAACCTATGTCCAATTAGCAATATGAAGCTTTGTAATTGAATAAATTACGATTGTTTTAAACACAAAAAATAGTAGCCCAATTATTTGTGTCCGTGAAGTTACGATATCTTTTTAACCGCATAAGTTACCAGTCCAATCGGCACTGTACTGGTTGCTGTGGTTGGGCTAATGGCAATTAGTGCAATCTATACACAGAGGTGGGCACTCGGTACTTTGAAAGTACCGTTGGTAACGGTACTTGGCAAAAAATATACCGACGGTTTCGGTATTCGATACTATTGTAAAAAAAGTAGTCCGGTTCTTTTCGTGTAAAAGATTCTGCTGCAAACGCAGTATTTGCCGCTATTATGATATTATGTAAAGGTTACTCCAGGTCAAAACAGATGTGACGTTACCTGTTCGCAATTTTACTTGACATTTCTAGAATAAAAAAGATCAACAAAAGGATTAAATAACATGTGTTTTTGAACACCTACTTGTTAAAATTTTGAACTAATCACCTGAAAAGTACCGAGACTGGCTGAAATTTCTTGAAAAATGTAATTCGGTACTTTTTTTCAAAAGTACCGCGGTACTGCCAACCTATGTCTATACAGCTGTAACAGATAGATACAGGAGGTATTGCTAAATTTGTGAATGTTCTCTGTGATTATCTATGACATCACAAGAGCCCTGATGTCTGTCACAATTAAAACCAATTTTGTGATTTTTTTGCTTATAGTTGGTAACCAAGGATCATTTTTCAAAACTGTTTTACCAGAATATTCAGTGAGTAGTGTTCTTTTATATAAGATCAATTTGTTTTTGGACTTGCCCCTTTCTTTAAGCTTTCAAATTTTAGAGAATAAAACAGTTAATGGATTCATTTGCTTTTAGCAGGATAGATAATTTTAGCAAATCTTCTCACAGAGTGTGATATTATTCTTTTGCTGCAGTTAACGGTGTTTCTTTCAAGGTCATGCACCTACAATATTTTTATGGTTAAGCAACTATGAAAAATGCCCCAAAGGATTTCTGATATCAATGCTAAGCTTGCGTATATCACAAATAGGAAAACTGGTCTAATTTTGAAAACAAAACGACCAATTGTGTTGAAAAACAGATATGTGCCTCCACAAAAGAAAAGTAAAGGTATGTATGTTATTTTTTTATTATCTCAGTATAAATGCATGCTTTTGCAATATTTCTACCACATTTTATATTGTGTGCTTACTACTTTTGCAGGGTTCCAATGCTTAGATGAATTTAATGCTTTGATGGAATGTATTCAAAAGCACAATCAAAATTCTCAGTGTGCTGAAAATTTGCAGGCCTTAATAAAGTGCCAACAGTCCATAGTAAGTGAGGGTACAATATGTCTACAGTTAATATTTTAAAGTTTTAAACTTACATTTATACAAAGTTTAATTACAGTTATTTTTTACCAAAAGCAGGCATCAGTTTCACTTCGCGTAATTGCAACGTTTTTGAGTGTCTGTAACATTTGTTTCCGGTTTCCTGTCATCTGCTACTAATCTTATAACTGTACTGTGCTATTACTGGAAACAGTTTCCAGAGCCTGACAAAATTCTACGTTTTGATATACTGTTCATATTCAATGTCTATATTGCAGAAAGCAGCCAGTGGAAAATCGGTGAAAGGAATACATAGTCATGATGTTTATGCCAAACTTTTGAAGAATTATCCAGCTACTGTCAACAAGGAACAATATCGCATACAAAGAAATCTTCTTAATACACACGCAGAAACAAAAACGAAGAAAATGCCGTTTGAAGATAAAGGACGACCCCTTAATAAAAGGCAGCAATCCTAAGCAATCGGATTTTCTACTGTTGTTTTTTCTATTTATTTTAGTGTGCTGAAGTATGATCAAATCACAGTGTGTCACCTGTTTAATGTGTTGTATTTAATAAATGTTTTGTTTATTTACAGTTTGTGCTGTAAGGAATGTAAGCATTAGCCTACTTTGTTGCATACCCATACGATACGACATTGAATTGTTTGCGTCGGCCAGCAATCGTAAAGTGCGTGGCCTTGCCCAAAAATCCTTGGCTTTCACTATGACATCTTTTAAAACTATAAAAATCGTTGGTATTCCTGTCAAAAACCAGTGATCCGCAAAAACTTAAATTTCAAGATTAGATGACTGCGGTACCATGGAGCCTAACACTTTTGCTCCGTGTGCACGAATTCAAGCTTTACTGGCCGGACATCGCGTTTATAATTTTTTTTTTTCTTGAAAGCTTGACTTGCAGTATGCTCCGTGGTGCAGTCTTCATCTTGAAACGTTTTTCGCTACGATTTTTCTCAATGCAAAAAGCAACACAGCGGTCGCAATATGGCGGTCATCGTTTAGAAAACTTTAGACACACCACTTTAATTGTATTGACGCTGATTCTACAGTGGTTCGCGCGATATTTGCTCACGATACAGCCAATTTTAACGGTTAAGAGGTTTTAAAGAAGAACAAAGCCATCAGAACGGTTTGGGAAGAGAACAACTTAAATAGTAATTTATAGTAGGCTATTCGTATTAGTTTTCCTACAAAACTTATTACACATATTTGGCCTTTCCGACTTTTGTTGACCAATGCAGCGTATTAGCTCGTTCTTTTCATGGACATCCTATATAATATATATATAACTAGATATAAAGTAATACTAATAAGATATAAAAAGATCATTTATATAACCTTTATTGTTTTACGCAAATCACAGTGATAGGTCTCAATTTGTTTTCGAAAGAGAATGTATTATATAATAGGTGGGCACTGGGCAGCACCAAATTACTGTACCACGATATTTTTTCAGTACCGGTACCGTCAATAGCCTACTAACCCTACTTTAAAAAAAAGTACCGAATCTCAAAACCGAATTACTTTTTTCAAGAAATTTCAGTCAATCCCGGTACTCGGTTATTTTTCCCTTGTTTTTTACATAACTTTAACAGGTATGTTTTAAAAAATACATGGTAATTAATACTTAATGCCAATTCTAACACCTGTTGATCTTTTTTAATCTAGAAATGTCAATTAAAATTGTATGCGAGTAACGTGATATATGTTTTTATCTGGAGTAACATTTACCATAGGCATAATAGCGGCAAACATTGCATTTGCAGCAGCATCTTTTACACAAAAAGTACCGGTACCGATAAAGTACTGAACTACTTTTTTAAAACCTTACCGAATACCGGAACCGTCGTTAATTGTTTTCCTAAATACCGATACCGTTACCGACGGTACTTTGAAAGTACCGACTGCCCACCTCTGCGTATTATTAAACGGTGTACACTGTACAGACACATAATCACGCGACACTTAATCACGCGACACATAATCTCTTGGACATTTAGTCACGCGACACATAATCACTTGGACAGTTAATCACGCGACATTTAATCACACAATTACAGACACATAATCAGACACATAACCAAACCACCTGTGTGTGTGTTGTTCGTGCAGTTGCTCACATTTCCCATGTGTAGACTTGCAATTTTCGATACTGTAAATGTGTGATTAAATGTCGCGTGATTAACTGTCCAAGTGATTATGTGTCGCGTGATTAAATGTCCAAGTGATTATGTGTCGCGTGATTAAGTGTTACCAAACCTTATTCAACACATATCACAAAGCAAAGCTTGCGATGGACGCTGATTTGCAAAAATTGATATTTGGTTTACGCAGTAGTGGCTTTAGGGTGAGGCGAGCGAGGCGGTCGCCTCGGTCCCCTCCTAAGAGGCTCCCCTGATTGTGTATGCACGTTCTATCGATCGATAGAAGGCGATCGAGGCTCTAAATTCTCCTGATTGTGTATGCACGTTCTAAACTCTAAAGGAACGGACATTAAATACAAGTATTATTGGTAACCATTCGCAGTTTTTCAGTGCAGGATTCATTCATTGGTTAATGCTAATTAGCTGTATGATCTGTATTTAAAATAGGGGGGAAACTTGTGTAAATCGAACCTTCGTGTAAATTGGTCCACTCCTGCTTTGAGATTACTTTCATATAGCCTAGCTTAAACCGCAATGTGATTGAAAACATCATGCCAAGAGGGAAAAACATTTTGTTCTCTACAGGCAAATCTCTGAGGTATTTGGCACTCGATAGCAACGAAGAAATGAAGGGAGATATTGGGCCCATAGAGCAAAATATAGGGAGGGAAAAACTGAAAAGAAATCCACAAAAATCTCGGGCAGTTTGTTTTTTGAAAGAAAAGCAAAATTTTATTCATTTTAAACCATGAAAATTCAAAATTTTTCGGGGGAGCATGCTCCCGGACCTCCCTAGGATAGATTGCTACGTCTCATGTAATTTTGTGGCCCCCAAAGTTAAGTCACCCCATACCTCATTTTGCCCCAAACCCCTCCAAACCTGAAGCCATCACTGGCTGTGAGTATAGTCATCAGTTCTTGCGTTAGGTCTCGCGCTTATTGTGATTGTCCCTCGCCGTATCTCCAATTGTTTGGGAGGGGGTGGGAAGTTGTAAGGAAAGTTGTAGGCCTATGTCCTGAATATAATGTAAAAAGTCAGGATATATTTCTATTTAGGCCTATCCAGGTTAAATTTAACTTATTTATTTATTTTATCTTTATTAGATAATTAGTATAGGCTATATTTGTTTAACTGAATCGCCGCTTTAATTGACATTTAAATCGCAAAGCCAGAAGTGGTGTTTCTGTTCAGTAGTCCAAGGAGGTGGATTATTCATGTTCTTCACACGAACAAAAATTTTCATGATTCGTGGATTATATGCAATCTTCAAATTCACAAAAATTCTCGTAGATCAGGAACAGTTCAACAACATACATATAGCATAATGTTTTTTATTACGCTGTACATTTTTCTGTTTCTTTTTCTTTTTTCACATTTCTTATTTCGATTCAGTCGTCTTAGACGAGGAGGTACACAGACGCTCTTTTGAGACGTCTTTCCGCGCCCTATTAAGCCTGGGCTTCGGCACATGATATTTGCCAATAAAATGATACCAAGTTAGCCGCAGTGGTTGATCAGGAATAGCTCAACAGCATTTATAATAGAGTAATGTCTTTATTGCACTATAACCCTAAGCTTTAAACATGGAATTAACTCTACTCACTGTCCATCATAAATACAATACACAAACAAACATTTTGTTTCAGTTTGGCTAGCCATTATATACAAAATACTTACAAACTATGGCGTACAATTAATAAAATGTTACTCTGTCAGGTTGCAAGTTCCAGAAATTCTTAACGATTCTTTCAAAGCTGTCTGATTAATTCCCGTATGACACACTTTACATATATGATTTATCACCGAGTTAAAGTCATACAAAAACTGCAAATGGTTTGCAAATGTCAAAAATCTCGCTGCTTTGTGAGATGTCCATGGTTCAAGTCCCCACCAATCGTCTGCTACTCTGCAAGTCTGCTCAGTCCAGACTCCTGTCCAGCGTTGTTTGCTGGGGATGATGGTGACACTGCAAGGAAAATGATTCCACTGCACACTTCTTGCATTGAGGTACTTACCTTGCTTATACAAGCAGTGAAACGTCCACAACCAGAAATTTCGTTAACTTAGAGTCGAAGGAACCAATAAAACTACCGGTAGCCTTCTTTACAGTGGAAAGTGGCACCTTCACGCACGTCAGTACTGAATGTAAGTTTTTTTGTGCACCGGACAGCGTAATTTATAATGACAGGGATGCACCAGTAGGCAACAAAAAGTGTGTACCAATATGCACGACTGTTCACCAAATATCTCTGTTTGGGCATTACTTAGTGTGATAATGTTTGAACGAAATTGTTATTGCTGATGTGCTGGTCGCTATACTAGGCTAGTTGCCCTGATAACTGCTTGACCTAGTCTCGCCATCACCTCCCTAGCTGTTACACCATCTAATGGGGATACAGCATGTTTGACTTTAATTGCCCATAAATTATTATATACTGTTCCTTGATTACTGTTTCCTTTAATCTTGTGTTGTACCCGTATCCTTCTGATTGCCTTACCTACTAAGGTCATTCGATGAAACTAACAGTCGTGTATGCACACTTTATGTGACCTCGTACTAAATCATATGATTGGAAATTACATCAGTCTATTACAAGCTTGAGTTTATTACACTTAGCTTACAAAGAAGGTTTATTGACCTATATTGTGTACCAGGTAGCTACGTTGTGCACGGAACATCGGACAGGTCCGGTGCACAACGCTTTCTTTCTATACGGTCACGCACGCGATTTATCAACTTACACGCCGAACTTTTTTATTTTCATGCCAATTTGTGATAAATAAAGAGAAAGTGGTTGTTTGAACGCCATTTTGTAATAAATCAACAAAGAAATGAAGCTTCAGTGCACGCCATCACTCTTAGCATAGGTGCACTCAATACTGCTTTTTGTGAGCTTCAGTTACCACACTTAATGTTTGTTATTTTGCCCTTAATGACTCGGACTGAACTTCTGTGCATTCAATTTTCAGTTGATTTAGAGATCATAAACTGTACATTACTGTGCAATTGTACACCTAAGTGTACACTTCCATTGTGTTGCAGCATTTTAGCACACTGTATTTGTCATTTTTGGTTGCTTGGTGCATCCAAGATTTTGCTGAATATGGCCCTACTCTGCAGTACGGGTTTATCCGAAGCTGTGTGAAGTGATTCTTTAACCGGTAATAGTTTATCGAAGTTGCTGAATCGTGATATGATGACCAGCAGATTTTCGCTAATGGGTTTATGACGCTTATTTTAGACGGGAGAAGGTGCGCATTTGCACAGTAACGTACACAACTTGACTTATTTAATCTTTAAATCGACTGGAAATTGAGTGCACAGAGGTTTTCTCCAAGCCATTAGTAAAAAATAAAGCACCTTAAGTGTGCCACTGAAGCTTGAGTACGTCAGTGTCTGTAGTCTGACTGGAAAGTATGGCAGTTTTCAACTAGAAATTGTATGTACAAAGATGCAGATTTTGACGTGATGACGCTTACTGAAGTTTCAGTTCTTAGTTTATTTATTATAAATTGCATTTCAAACAACTTGTTTTTCTTTCATTACACGTTTGTTATACATTGGCCTGAAGATAAAAAAGTCAGCGTGCACGTTGATGAATCTCGAGCATGCAGCTGCCACACTTTCCGCTATGAGTGGTTTATTGTTTGACTTCTTTTTTGTCCAAATTCATTTTTGATCTAATTTATTCATGAGGGTTTGAGTCGGAGGCGATTAGTTATAAATTAATTTAGATTTTTTAATTAATTTAGTGTTTTTTGTCATTTGAAGCTGAAAATTAGCACATATTTCAATTCACTTTCTAGAAATTGAAAATTGGCATACATTTCCATTTACTGCCTAGCGTAATTGCTGTTTACCGTATTTTTATTTTTCTACTTCGGTAAACGGCAGCCAGTAAACTAAATATCTATTTCACTGGCCGCCGTTTACCGAAGTAAGAAGATATCAATTGCATAACTGGCTAGGCATTTACCGAAGTAGCTTTTCCCAAATTCAGTAACTGGCAGACAGTGCAATAGACGCTACAGTTGTAAAATTGGTGGATTTCCAGCAAAGGCAAACCCGATCTGCAGAGTTGGACAAGGGTGTACTTTAGAGCAGTTGTAATTGAATTTGGTAGAGCAATTCAGGTTCATTAATATGTTTAATTAGATGTATATTATATCCATTTAAGCAATTTAGAATACAGTTTTTACGCATTTTGGTATTTTCACATGATTTAATGGGTCATAGTCTCTTTATTCTGCAGTCTGGACCTGCATATGACTCAGATGGGAAAGTCTGCTGGTTTTGGGTGAAAAATCCCCATGCGGAACAAGATGAAACGATAGCCATTATACTTGCAATTAATTTTTATCACCCACACACTTAGCAAACTTTCCAATCTGGCAACCGGCAGGCTGTGATCTCAAGTGCGCTCATAGTCCTTTTGCGCATCTTGTCAAAACTGGCCAAAAAATACAGTCTGGCGGCAAACAACCATGAGAATATGACTGGATTCATATAGACTCATTAAGTTATTGCTTCACCAGTAATAATTTTCGCAGCTAGACAATTTTTTTCTGATTAATTTCGTCTGGCCAGGAGCTGCTCAATTATTAGTGTTTTTAAGAGCAGCTCCATCTGTGAGATTTTAAGATAAAAATTTACCACTGAAAAATTGTCACATTAAAAAACGGTCATTTAAAATGGTCACTGGTGGAGCCATGAGCAATTGTTCGCTCAGAAGACTTTTGCTTTCACAAAAGTGGCAACAGTCAGAATAGATCATTTGGAGTTGTAGATATAGAAGGTTATAAATGAGCTTAAAGTTATTGTCAGTTGTTTACATAGGTTAGATTTTAATAGATGATTTGCTGATGGGTTTAAGTTATTTGAGTTATCAAAAATTTCCAGTCAAGTGAAGTCAAGCTAATTTGCTTCAACTGTATATCACCCTATAGCTTCACCGACTTCATTTACTACCTTTAAAACTATGGCCCTTATTGTTGTAAAAACAGAAGAATGATTCTACTGCCTGCATTATAAAGGACTTTACTGCCTCAGTAGGGAAATCTACAAACCATAGTCCTTAGCAAATGTGGTTGTGGTTTGTCTTACAACTTTTACTTGTGTTTTATCTACATCTTCATTGTTCCTTTAGAGCACGAATTAATAAAGAATTCAAGGTACATAGTACACAAGCACAAATCAGAGACACACATGTAGTTGCGCTGAAAATCAAGCACATTGAAGGCAAAAAGCTTTTAAACTAAGGATTGAATTAGATTAGAATATTTAATCTAGCTTAATTTTAGTGATCAATGATAGAGTATCGTATGTCAATAATGTAATGAGAAGTAGCAGAAGTAGCAGAAATAGCAGCACTTGGCCATTTTTCTCACAGTAACACTTTGTCCAAGGTGGTTTAGGTATTAATAACTAAACCCAGTGCAGCAGGTATATTGTTTACTTTACATTTTTCTGCACCCTGTGAAGATTAATAAAAAGCTATGAGTAATGTAAAAGCTCACCAACTCCCCGATATTATTAAGTCAGGAATAAAAGAGGAAAGTTGTTTTGCAAGAAGTTATGGTGTCCAACAAATATCTGAACGCAGTTTATCACAAAAAGCTAGTTCAGGATCATATTTAACACCATCTGAACTTCATAGGTTGAAACAAAGGTTAGTACTTAATCAATAGCATTTATTCATTTACTTGACATACTGTCTTGTTTTCAGGATTGCCTTGACCTTGTCAAAATTTTTGTATATGATTGCCTACGATGTGAAACCTGCCTGTAAACTCATTATTGTACGTTTCTCTATAGAACCCAATATAAGATGATGATGTCTGCTTTAAATGATCTCATCAATATTTTGCCTGATATTCCACGAGTAAATCAAACGAAGGTAAAACCCCTCTCTTTTTATTTACAAATAAAATCTAGTAAAAATTGCCTGTGCAGTCTGAACTAGAAAACAAGATATGGAAGTTGTATACCACATTTTTTTCCTTTCAGCAAACAGTTTTGACTGAGTGCACAAGATACATTCAATACCTATTAGCTGTAGCGTGGGGTTTAGCAGATGATTGTTGTAAACCACAGCAAGAAACAATCCAATGTGGGTAATGCTTGATTATTTTTACCTTTAATTTTGCTGTAATAACTGTATGTTTGGGATACATTTAGGGCTAACTTGGGATTCAGCTAGCTTAAGCAAGGAAGTTCTAACATTTCTTCATTCCAGACGACCATTGGACAATGCTCCAGCTAAAATTGTAAGGCCAATAGTCAAATATGACTCTTTCAGCAGATGTTGTACTATGGTAATCGTGGTGTATGTTTTATTTTCCTCCATACACAATTTCATTAACATTTAAAACAAGTATATTTTTATGCAAGGATGAAGAAAAAAAAGGTTTTGTAGAAGTTAATATGCATGGTAAGCACAAACCAACTCTAAGATATTGAAGTGTTTATGAAAATAATTACTACATATTGTATTTCCTTTGGTACAATATTTTAAGATAGTTTTAGCAGTGTGGAACAATTGATTAATAGCAAAGCAGGTAACATGAGAATAGGTTTGTTAAATTTCAGTAAAGGTTGCATTTTTATGTATAATTTTATACAGTGAAGTGCACTTTTTCAGGAACTAGTCATTCTCAAACACAAGCTGGAGTTGGTGATAGAAAAAGGTTGTTTCAAGGGTTATCACCGAGCTCGAGGTGGTTGTTCATTTAGTTTTTATTACAGTTTCCAGATCGGTGACTAAACAATGATGTCAGTGAATGGCTATCGAAGAAAAGTCAACAAAATTATAGGATATTTTCCTATATGACATAATCTAACCCACATTGATGTTTTCAGTGACACAGAAGAATATCTGAAGAAACAGGTTAAAGCAAAAAGGCATAAAAAAGGCAAGAAACACAACGTATACAGTCATAATTTAGATATTTATAATAATTTAACAGTAAATAACACTATACCTCCAAAAATATACTGTATGCAAAAATAAGATGGAAGCTTGCTAAGAAGGCATGGAATTTTTTTCATTTAACAAAATTAAATAAATACTGTAGTTTCTTTGAAAATTGCAGAGGTCTTGTACAAGAGGTCAGAAAGCCAAGACAGATTTGGTGCACAAGAAATTCTAGCTATGCCACCAATGTAAAGTATTCAATATCAGTGAAACAAAATTATTAATTAACTTACCGTAAAACCCCAGTAAGTCGATCATCTACGGGACCTTTGTCGAATCTTCGCAATACAGAAACGTGTGTTATACCTTGCATAACAATAGGAAACGTTTCAAGTGGTAACAAACGCCTTTAAGTGGTGTTAGAACTGGGATGGTCGTTTACCGTGGTTCTACTGTAGTTTACTTTTTTCATTTATGGATATGGCTTTATAATGACTGAAAAGTGTGTTTTCTAAGATGTACGTTACCAAAAAGTCATTAATGAATGACAAGATACGGTAAAGTTCAAGTTTACTTTGAATGCTGTTTTTGCAAACAGATATTTTCTCATGTTTTTAAATGAACTTGCTTTTAATGCAGTTTTTCTCATCTGGAAATTTATATAATCTCAACGTCCTACGTTACAGCATTAGCAGTGTTAAATATAAAAAATAAATTAGTAGCAAGCATCAGGTAAGGTTCTTACTTCTATGCCTACACTGGAATAGCACAATTGCAAACCATGCTATTAGAGCCCTAACCATATAACTTTGGCCATTTATTTTATTTAATACTTATCCTTAAATCTTACAAATTTTCAACATCTGTGCAGCATTAAGTGTATAGGAGAAATAGTAGTAGACTACTAGTAGGTGAAATATAATGCAAGCTTGTTGCTCTGCTTTGCTTTTTTTAAATTTTATCAAACTTAAAGTCAGTTTACCAGAACCAGCAATTACATCTTCAAATGCATGTAAACAACAAACGACAATTTGAAACATTTTACATAAAATTTCAGTTAACTCAAAAGCGTTTTGTTGGTCTCAAGGTGTAAGCGGCTCTTGTTGTGCCGAGGTTAACCAAAAATATTTCATGGTGAGGTATGGACTGGCTATTATATCAGCAATAATCTCTGGTGTCTTGTAACATTTTTCTCATTGTTGTGATCTAGCAATGATAGTTTAATCAAAGTTTCAGTCTGTCTTCTTAATGGTTATGGTCCTGGTGTACAGTTCTAAGTTCAGGCAAAATGATAAAAAAATGTCAGTTTATCAGAACTTGCACATAGACAGTCTTAGATCAAGAGATGCCAGTTTAAGTAGTACATAGACCTTATCTCAGTCTGACACTATACGATGTGCCCTCATTCAGTACATGTTTTATTGCATACGTAAGAGATCATTAGCTCAACACTTCGTAATTTATTCGTAATGACAAAAATAACTTAATACAAAACCACACCTGATCGACATTTGTGTGAAACATGTGTACCGAGAACTTTAATGTTTAAATGATGCAGTGGTATTAAGTCAAAGCTGAATAAATGAATGTATGTAAGTATGTATCAAAGCTGATGTCCTTGTTTCTACAATAACTTTTTTATCCCCTGATCCCATTGCTACACTATTTGTCACCAGTTTTATCAATTTCAGGTGACTCAACTTAGTGTCATAATCCACTTCAAATTATTGTATATTTGGGGTTATGAAAAAGCAAAAAATAATTTGGGGTTTTTGTTCTGGACTCAGAAACAATGACTTTAAGTATAATACTTCTTGGTTTATATTGGTTCAGTTGCCTTTAATTTGTGTTGGTCTTACAAATTACATAATATTAAAATTTGTAGCATTCAGACTCAAGTGAAATCTAAAGACAAATTGCTGCCTTGCCTTGCATCTGTGAACAACATTAGTGAAATTGATGTAAATATTTATCTATTAATTTTAGTTGTAAATTTATATAATCCCCATTCAATACATGATATAGTAATTTAAGACTATAGCTCAATGCTGGTTAACTGAATACCTCTGACAAAATGAGTATTAATTTATTATTCTTTTTTTTGCAGTCACCACCCTTCTTTGTTGTATCTCCAGACAACTGCCAAAGTAATTCCAAAGAGCCACCAAAAGATACATTTGAATATCCACAGGTAGACACCAGTTTAGTAATAACATCATTTTTATAAATTGACCATTTTTATCACAAGTTTAGATATTTCTCTTAAAGTTCCTTTTGGATTGCATCTTAATAAAATCATTTGCAATTTTCAGTAGTTATGAAAATAAGCAAGCACACAATTTCTGTGAAAAACTATTAGTTTCTTGGTTACTACAGATGTTTTCTCCTGGGAGTAGTTTGTGGAATGGTCAGATTTGTCCGTTGATCCAAGATGTAGTGATGCTGATTCCTGACGACATGCATACTCAACAACCTGACCAGCCTTCACCCTACAACAGTCCACAAAGTCTGTGCAAATCTGAAGGTTGCTTTAAGCCAATTTTGGAAAAGAACATCGTTACTAATCCAGTGGCCGATCATGACTACGGAGCTTTTACTCCTATCAAAGCTACACCCAAAAAGAATGTGTCATATTTTCGCAAAAAAGATCTTTGTAAAGCCAACGCTGCTTATGATTCGCGAGTTACTCTACCACCCTGTGATGCAGTCTTACACTCAGGACTATCAGGAAGGTATAAACGGTAGTCGGTAACTCATCACGATAACAGTTTTGCGTGAAAACTTCGTACTGATCTTTATATTCATTTCAGCATTGTACGCGAACCTGCGTATTTCGGGAAGCCAGCCACTTTCCATGCCAGGGAAGCCTCAGTTCATCCTCAGGTAGCCTACCGTGTTGAAATATAACTTTTCCTACAAAACTTTATCTCTAAACTTAGTTATTTCGATTTTTGCTGATTATATTATTCAGACCCTTTGTTATGTTCAGGAGGCAAGAGATGGTCAATACGAAATGTCGCCAGTCAAGTCAGTAACGAATCATCTACCTTTCAGTCCAAGGTTATTTTTGAACTTTCCATTGAAGAAGGAAAAGTGACTACTCCATGCTGTTTGAACTGATTTTGCTTCTTGAAGATGTTTTTGGGTTGTTGTATGTTCGTAACTGACTTCATTTAAGTTCTTTTGTATTATTATTATCTGTACCTTGAGCCACTACGGGAATATTTTAATCAACTGCGCTTTGTGATGCCACCGCCTTTAGTTCCGTTTTTGTTGCACGAGTATGCTTTTGTTTTTGCACGAAACTGTTTTTGTCGTTTTTCTTTGTTGAACGCTGCCACGATTTTGTTTGCTAATTTCGAGACTAACAATGGTTATCATGACGGTTGTACTTTATTGCTTTTAATGGTTCCATATTGCCATAGTGTTGTCGTTTAACCAAAGAACAAACACAGCAGGTCGAATGTGGTTAAATAAACGTCAACTGAACGCTAATTTACACATAATAGGTAAATAATAGGCCGGGAACACTTGCTCGCGTACTTAGCTTCAGGCGAAGTTGCTGGATTTGTAACAGTTGAAATTTAGCGATCTGCTACAATGAACGACGTCGATGCTTGGTTAGCTCAACAGAACCACGCAGAATGGAAAGAAAATTTTGATCAACAGGGGTACTTGGTGAGTCTACTCACGACAGAAATTAAGCATAAAAAAGGTTATTTGAACTGAACTTAGTGTACAGACAGATACTAGACTGTGCTAGAGAGCTAACTTCTGTTTGTTGCGAATAAGGTTGTGGAAGGTCTGCTGAGCCATGAAGAAATCATAGGTTACGAGCGCATTTACGACAAGTTGCTATCAGGTGAAATTAATGCAAAGTCCCATCGACACGACCTAGGAAATCATGTTGATCGCAAAGTGAGATAACTTGTACGCAACATGCGATTTGCTTGTAGTCTTTTAATACTCGCCGAAGAAATACTTGAGCTTGGTGTAATTATTTGGTTTATACATAAACAATTACTTGGCCCGTTACCGTACAACCATGATGAAAAGCTCCCGCATTTTTGCATCTGCAGGTAAGCAAGCAGGAGAATATCTGCCAAATAATGTGGCCGTCAAGCTACGTCGAAAATCTGCAAGAAGGGAAACTTCACGAGAGAGCCGCGAAGATCGCAAAAATAATTCTCGGCGATGATATGACATTTGACTTTGACATGCTCATATCAAAGGTAAAATTTGTTAAAATGTTATTCTTAGGACTGCGTGAGACGAATCTCACATTGTAACATATATACAGTAGCACGAACATAGCTTGTGAAAGGCAATACAATGAATACATAGTACACCGATTTTAATCGATTACGCTGCAACTGAAGGCACCTCTCACCGATACCGTTACCCCAATGCACCAAGACGAGTCGTATTGGTGTGATATGCCTGACAAGCGCGCGGTGACGGTCTGGGTAGCGATGGACAATGCGACGGTTGACAACGGCTGCATGTGGTTTGTACCAGGTTCTCATAACAAGGAACTACGCCCGCATCGGCAAGCAAGAGAAGGTCACCACGTCTTGTGCTGCGATGGGGACGAGGTAATTTCTTGGCACTAACAAGAGCGTGTTAAGCCGTAACTATGTCATATAAATATTATGGAGCAGCGAACTACGCAACTCTACACATTACATCCTAAATCCCGGTTTTGGCAATTAGCGGTGCTCTGTGCGAGCTATTAAGATAAACGTCGTCTCTTTTCTTAGAGCGAAATGATTGCTTCACCGATACGTGCTGGCTCTTGTACCTTGCATCACGGCAGAACTATTCACTACACTCGCGGAAACAGCACTGATAAACAAAGAAGAGCGTTCATCGTAAATTATAGACCTGGCCTAATGGTGACTTGGGAAAGAAACCATGGATACGACCACGGGAAAGACAAAGTAATTGCTTAAGTTTTTCTACCTATAGATTAAAAGAATACAATCTGTGTGTATCAATATGAAGGCTTTTCCTTGCATTGTACGGAATGCAGTTCACCACCTAAAAACCTCCTTAAAATCGTATTTTTTTAATGTTGTAGGGTGTGCAAGACATTTTGAAGGAAGATTGATACGAGCCAGTCTGTTGTGTCTTGTAATATGTTCAGTTCTTTTTCTAATATTTTCAATTCTTTTCAGTTCAGTTCAATGGTTTTTCGTTATGCAGGCTGCGTCCAATGGAATTTCTTGCAGTTCATATACTGGCTTAGAATTTCTAATTTCTGTCAAAATGTATTAATTATCAAATTTTAATAAAGGTGCTAATACAAAAATCGATCAGTACAAAAATAAGAAATAACTGCAAAAAAAACTAAAACAAAAATTGCGAAAAACAAATATTAACAACTTTGAAGAACTGTATGAACACTGTGTTGTAGTGGGGAGTAAGACAGGTATCTAGGATTACGTGCCCATCTATGACCATTTGGTTACATTCGATTAAACACTGTTGGATATTTTGACATCTTCTTGCGTTTGGATGAACGTCGACCATTGCTCGACTAAAGATAACAAAAAAAACCTTCAACGTTGCCAGGAACAGTTCAAGTAATTAGGTAAAACCTACCCTATCGCATTGAAATGCGTCCAGAGAGGACTGGCTTTCAGGAAGACCTGGAATATTTTCGTCACTAAGAGATGAGTTTGGACGTTTTCGACCTTGCTCTTTAGAGTCAACTTCCATGTCTGTGTCATGCGTCTATGAAGAAAACAATTTTAGTCGCTGAAAGTTGTAAGTTTTGCTCTTCAAAATCGAAGACAAAAACTTTCATAAAGTAACTTCCTTGTTCTCGTCAAAATCCACACAAAACAACATAAAGTGCTGTCTTTCACACAATGTAAAAGTACCTATATGCCTGTCAGATCACAAACCTGTTCGTTTAATGAGTGCAAAGGATTAGACTGGAAAAAACATTTTTCTTCAAGTGGAAGATTTTCTGCACATGATTTTTTGTATTTATTTGTTTTAACTTAAAATTATAGATATTGAGTTGTGTCTTCGAGCATTGTTTTTACCATGTATACCTGATCCACTGTCGATGACGTCTTCACCTCTTTGTCTTGCAAGATTCTTACAAACGTGTTCAACCTCACGATAGAACACCGTTTTTAATCCTTTTTTATCTATTAATTTGTTCTGTCTATAACAAAACAACAAAAACTAGAAAGCTTGATCAATTCTCTTTATTCAGACTTTGATTCTGACTACAGCAGCAACACAGAATAAACATTAAACATGCCTTAGTTGCAAAAGTAATATATAATGGCTGTGGACACTGAATTGCTTTCACAAAAAAACTATTTAATCATATTTAAAAACTAACTACTTCAAATGTATTTGACCTCTTCATAGTTACTTGTCCACATGAGATGCAAAGAGCTTTTTGCTTTTGCCCAAACGTTTTTAATTTCAATAAGGGTGAAATAACAAAACATCCTAGTATTTATAATATCAGACACAACGCATACCTTCACCAGAATGCCACTACACAAAACATAGCAATACAAAAATTACTGTAGTGTTTGTTGATAAGTTAGATGATCTAGGCTTTAGTTCAGGATAGACAACAGTTTCAAGAAAATTAAAAAAATTGCACAATTACAAATTTTATTTCAGAATTTGGATAATTCTAGTAAAGGTACTAAGGTAATGAGAAATGACCCTTCAAACTTGTCCAGAATAAGTGATGTCTAAATAGCTATGAGATACCTGTGGCCTTTTGCAACTTTTACAGCTCCATCCATAATTAATTTTCCCAATATTCTCTGAGCTAGTACCTTATTGCAGGACAACTTTGTGCAAATCATCTGCAATTGGATGATTAAGATGATTATAGATCAGCAGTGGATGTTTTACAGTTGATTTTATAAAAGTTGATATAACTAAATCGAAATCAATGCAATGAGTGTTTAATTGAACGGCAACGACCATTACATTAATACTTACAGAAATGGTGATAGCTTCAGTATCAAAGCAGAGTAGTAATATCCGCCTCAACCCACAGACCTCCTGCTGGCGCTCCACTGACATTCCTGTAAGACGAGGATCGGTGCAGACGAGGTTTTCCTAAGTTGAATTTACAAAGATTAAAAAAGAAACGAAAGTTTTTATTAGGGTGTCAATTTCACAATATCAAATCTAATTAAATAAATGCTTATTCAATGTTTTCACTCGGTAAATTTTTCAAACCAAAGGCCCTTGTTGGTGACTGTTGCTAAAGTGAAACGAAAAAAATATGCTGTAAGGTAGTTTTACTACTAACATAGTAGTATCTGATTAAGTTATGTGTGAAAGTACTTTTTATTACCTCTCTTCATAATAATCTGACTGTTTTAGTATACAATATAAGACTTTTATAGTGGTCCTAAGTGTCTATTTTCTCACTATTAAATTGCTAAATGTGTGACCAGCCTAGAAAGTCTAAACCAGGGATGTCCAACCTGCGGCCCGCGGGCCACAGTGCGGCCCACCTGAGAGTTTTGTGCGGCCCGCTAGTCATTTTCACTCCAAAAGTATGTACTTTATGTACCCATTTTTCTTGAAATTTAATAGATTTTGCGGCCCATTCAATTATTTCAAGTGACAATGCGGCCCACTATAATAAAAGGTTGGACATCCCTGGTCTAAACTATCAGATGTAATTAGAGATATACATTTGATCATATTGTACATTGTACATTGATCATATCTTTATATACTGTTTTACTAAGACTCAACAACACACCAAAGCTTCAAATGACTGACAGTTTTAAACTTTCTTATTGAAATTTGCTTCTTATGGAAAGCAGTGAAGGTAGCCAATACCAAATTGTGACTAACAAGAGTATACATTAATATGATGATGTGTACACAGGTTGCAAAAATGTTGTGCAATATAAGATAAATAACAGCGTATGAGGTGATTAGATAGGAAAAAACATAAATTTTTAGCATGTTTGCAAGATTATGAAAATATATAAAGCCAACAAACTATTGCTAACACAAACGCAGTGACTGCTCACTAGCATGCTTCTAGGGGACAGAAAAGTTTGATTCAGATATACAGCAGTGGTTCTCAACTTGTTTGTCTCGATGGACCCTTTATTAGAAATTGGCTTTCAGACTCATGTGTTGCTTATCAGATACGACAAACTCAGCCGGTAAAGCTTATACAGCACTAAAATGTTATCGGATGTGTGATTAAACCAAAAGTTAAAAGATTGGAAAAGTTGAGTTGACTCGTTGAAACCACTGATTTATAGAACTGGTTGACATTCAAGTGGAGTATAATTGTAATACAGCATTGATATTCTATTCTAAAATAATTTGGAACACAAAAATATTTGGACACAGGCGGTTGAAAATCTGTTTTAGGATCCTCCTGCCGACATACTGACCTTCTCTGCACAAAGATGACAAATATGAACTCTAGGAGCTTTGACATTATCTGGCAGACAGAAGCAAATGGCATGCTGCCAGTGATTGCAGTGGGAGCACATTATCATAAGGCCATCCTTTTCTACATCCAGACATGGACATCTAACTCCTAACTCTGCTTAATGAAAATAAAGCTGGAACTGTACTCAAAACAAACAGGTTTAAGGCATCCATACCATGGTACTGATATGACTGTATGATGCACTACCTTGTGTGTTTTTCTGCGAGGATTGGTCCCACGTCTGATCATCAACTGTTACTGAAAATGAAAAATTACTTCAGTTATACTTCATGTTCTTGCATTTCTTCAGCAAAAGATTTCGTTATATTTACTAACAACAGTAATTTCATACCTTGTTTTGTCTTTGACTGAGTTTGAAAAGTTGCAAGTGGAATATCGATATCCTGCAAAGTTGATAAAATAAATGTTTACAGTTGTACAAAATGTTTCATGTTTCTTTCAGCAAATCTATTACAAAGTAGAATTTACAAGTATTTATGAGCAATTAAGCATGTTTCAATCCGTGAATAATTAACCAATAAAAAAGAATCATACAACGTTGCTGGTTGCTTGGGAGAGGCAGTCCATCTGTGAGTCATCAAGTTCTAAGTTTGTCTGCTTCAATTCAGCATTTTCATCTTTCTAAGGTTAGAAAAGTTTGAATAATATTAGATGCACAAAAACTACGTTTTGTCACTTCCATTAATAACAGGAATACCAATCAAAGAACTATGACCTATCAAATATTACTAATAATATAACTACCGTCAAAGCTATAACTCAATAAATCTGGTATACTCCGGTATGATGACAAAATTTAATTCATGACGTCAATTATTTAGACTGCGGTGGCATTACATTTTGTCACCGATATGTAACATCACTTTGAGTGTTGAGTCACTTTGGTAATTATAAGCTTCTATCCATACTATCTACATTTTGTTAATCTGAACCATTTTATGTCCAGAGCATTGTGTTGGATAAGTGAAGTTTCCGGAATAATCAAACAGGATACAACGCAATAAAACAGATGGGAGGAAATTTTTTTTTAATGATTTGTGTCGGACAGCGAGAAGTTTTGATAAATGAGATCTGGAATAACAAGTTCCATTTCGAGTATGTACATAAAGCATTTGAGCCGCAGTTTGATTCACTGTTGAATTTAGATTTAGTGACAAATTGTGACTCAAGTGCATAACATATGGTGATGAAAAAAGACTGAACTTCATAGTTCCCACTTCTCAGCCAGCACCAAGTTTACTGAGAATGATGCTTCTTGTAATAAGCTTTTGAATAGAAACGATTAATTTGGTAGCTAGCGTTAGTTTTTTAAGTTATTAAAGAAATTTTACACGAAATCTTTACATTACATTCACTTGGGTCAAAATGCTAAAATATTGCCCCTAGTGGCCCAAGTTAAATTGAGTTGGTTTTGAAATGCCTTATATGTACCCATCTATGTATTTGACTATGACTGATTTGCTTTTACTGTTTTCAGTTTATTTCTTACTGCATATTATTTTTGGGACACAATGCATTTGTAAACTGTAATGATAACACAATCGCTACTGACTAAGTGACTATATTGAAAACTTAAACTAATACCTGTTGTCATTCAAAGCAGCAACAAGTGACTTGACAAATTGTCTTAGAGTATCTTACATGACCTTATGCAGCTAATGTTTTGTTCATACAATCAGAATATAAACTGGCTGTGGGTATTGATGTGCAAAATAAAATAGCATTAGTTACTATGTGTGATGCCTGAGTATGAAGCAATACTCAACCAAATAATGGAAATAAGCAACCTCCAACTCGACTTGCCCCATTTCTAATAGAACACCCCCAAAATCACTCAGTAACCAAATTCGGTATTGCAACACAGAGATGAGAAGCACTGCCATATCTCATAATTATAACTAATGAATGTACAAAACAATGAATATACAACCAATACACATCACCTCAAACTGGTCTTTTTCTGCCCGAACGCGAACCTTCATGCAACTGTGGGGAGTGATTATAGTACCAGCCTTAATACGAATGTTTTCAATGCAAAATCCAAGTGTTTCGTTTTCTGCTGCTCCGACAAAGCCTGGTGGTTGATAATTCAGTGGCGTATCTGCAAGTAAGTGATCAAACTATTTTAGTTTATAAACATATTATGAAGCAATATTATGGATTCAACAAGCTTACTTTCATCGTAATAGAGTAGCCTTGTGGTCATGAATACATTTTTTGGCAATGGTTTCATTTGGGTGGTTAATATTACTAAATTTCGCAGTAATCTGTTAAAACATGTAAAAAATTAAAATAAGTGACACATTAACAAATGCTTTAACAAGATTAGCCTAATTAGCTTAATGCGTTTTTGTTTGAAGTTCGGCCGCATAAGCATTATGACAAAAAGCATTATGACAAACTCACTGTCTTGCAGAATCTTTAGTCTGCGCTTTCGTTGGAACTTTGGCACTTTTGGAATCTTTTGAACCCACAGTGTAACTTGTCTCTACCACGCCATCATTGTAGGTAAAAGCAAATGTGTAACTCTCAATCACACTCTAAAATAGCATAGTGGTTTATAAGCTGATCACGACATATTCATAGAAGCCAGAAAAAACCTGCAACACAAATGGTACCGAACACTTACACCTGGATTTTCCGGATCAGTACATACCTAAAATAAAACAATACAAGCTTTTTTCAAGTGTTTAATAGTGATTACTCTAATTTCTAACAAACAGAAAATTTGTCAATGGAAATCAATACACATTTGTCAGAAAATTTGTCAATGGAAATCAATATACATACAGCAAAGATAAGTGCCTTCAAATATTCCTGGTCGAGGGCATCGTAAACTCCTTTCATCCTGCACAATACATACAAATACAATTAGACTTTGTTTATACGAACCAAAAACCTGAAATATGAAACTGCTAGAAACAAATTTCTTCCCATGTATTTTAAACCTTTAATCCAGATCCGACACAGCAATTTAGACACAGATATGCCAATAGAAAATACGGTACATCCAGTAATCGAGATTACAGCAAATGTTACAAATTCATACATCCATTTTTCATATTTGTTACACATTAATGTTTGTTAAGACACAGTCGTTGATCAATTTTCAAATTCTTTCACTTGAAATATTTACTTTCAACGCAGATGCATCTTCAACATATACAGTTCTTTTTAATGTCAAAATTTAGTGTAACCTTAATGCATGTTAATTTATAAATCTGGAAACCTCGCTAAACCGACACTTTTCGACGAAACAAAGCGATCCAGATAAACAAGGTCTCACCCAGGGTTTTTCAACCGGGGGCCACAAGCAGATGCTTCACTAGTGTGCTATTGTGTAGTAGTAGTGGAAGATGAGGCAAAGCAGGACACAAGTTTTTCACATTTTTCTGTTTTCTGAGCAAAATTAGCGATGCAAAGGCTACTGCACACGCAGTAGTGAAGTAAAAAGTGTTTTGCAATCAATAATCTACAGTTTTTATTGATGAGTAGAGGGCCACAGAATTTGAGGGTCTCTGTAAGGGGGCTACAAACCATGAAAGGTTGAGAACGACTGAATTAACCTTATACCACAGCAACGATTTATAATCCTTTTTGTAGAATTTGCCTAGTGACAAGGAGAATCGTTGAATAGACTAAACTGACAGGCCATGAGGATGTTTTCTTTATTCTAAGCAAACTTTGCTGTTATTGTAATTAAGGAGAACAAATTATTTTTGGAGGTGCAAACATTCTGTAGAACTGCAAAATTTTGATTGAGAATGCTGCAATAAAATATTACAAATTCAAAAAAAATGTGACAATTACAAAAAAAATTTCTTTAAACTAAGTGCCTTATGATTCTAGTCAAATCAACAACGAGGAGTCTTGTTTGGTGGTAAATTATATACAAAAAGTTTGTGATTGTAAATTCGTTAATACATAAGCCTCATCAACGGAATTATGCTCAGTTATGCCTTAGTAAGTCTAAAATTACTATATAGTGAAGTCGTGCTTTATATTGTTACTTGAAACTAGAGTGCCTTAAATCTAAAATTCAACTTTTGAGTTTAAAGTTTTTAGATAAACATATTTGCAAAACATTAGAGTTTCATAAGCTTAGGGTGAATATAAGTTTTGGACGTAAGGTTGTTTGTTTTGAAATATATATTTATATTCTTTGATTTTTGGATGTCGACTTAATCATTTAAGCATTTATTTTATTCAAGCAATTTATCATTATAGCGTTTAAAATGGCAATAGTGGCCTTGCAGTGATTTAGCAAATAAATGCTTTTGGTCTGATCGGCAGCAGCAGTCACATTCAAATTTGAAAGAAACTATTTTTTCGACTATTTTCCATGAGAAGAATGAGTGAGAGTTAAACTTGCATTTAAGATTTAATGCATCGTATCGCTTAATTGCTACAAGACATTCAGACATTTTGAGCGGAAGGCATTGTCTTTATGTAAAACAGAAAAACTTTTGAACAGAAAAATCACTTGAAATTGAACCTTAGGTTTAAAAGTATGAATGGGTGAAAACCGTGAACGGAAACTGTTCAATAGTTCAAGCGAACATCAGGTTTAAGTCAATTGTTTTGCATATTAGTAACCTACGGTTCCTGATGAACTTAATTACCTAAAGCAATGTCTAACCCCTACTACATAATGCAGCATTGATTTACAACTAATAATTTCACATGAAAGCATTTTAGTCTACATACTGACTATATGTTACACAAAAATTTTCCTATGTTAGTAAGTAGTTAGAACTCTTTCCACATGGTTGAGAATATTTTTAGTTCCATTTGACAAACTTGTTTGTCAAAATTGTATACAATTAAATTAAAATTGTTTGATTTGTTAAATTGAATTAAATCACATCAAATAGGACGATTTGGTTAAGAGTAGGGATAGTTTGAAAAAATCAAGCCAAGCAAAATTACTCAATATAAGTGTGCCTGTCATATAATATAGGCCCATCCGGCGTATAAACCCACTACTGATTTCTGGGTCCAGCATATTGCTTTCAGCCTATACTCGCCATATAAACCCATACCACATTTTGACCTTTGACCACAAAAGAATAATTGCACCTCGGCCATGAAGTCTTTGTATGTGACCTTCGCGACCCTACAACTTCATAACAATGCATTGTGTTTTTGAATAGAAGACATCCTATAATGGAAGCAATATCAACGGCAAAAATAACTTCCTGCAAAACTGCCTGTTTAGCTGACTATTTATTTTCTTATTACGCTGTTAAACAAATTTGAACTGACGTATGCATAATTGTTCAGTTTTGTAAATAATAAAAACATTAAAGTCATTTGCTGTACTCGCAAAGAATCATGACCACAACGGCCAAGTGAATTTATGTGGAAAGGTGAAAGTGTGATACCGTAACCGCAATTGAAAACTGTTGTGATGTGTTGTTTATTTAGCTGTGATTAGGGAAATATGTAAGTCAGTAATGATTTTATGTGATCAGAATGAAAATTTTTACGTTACATTTTAATCTTGGCGTATAAACGCACCACTAATTTTTGTGATGATTTCAACACGCTACAAAGTGGGCCTATAGGCTGGCATGTACGGTATAACAAGCAAAATCATGTTAGATCAAGTTATCATTAGAATTGCATTGCCAAAACCTTTATAGTATATATATTTATATATATAATTGATGATTAATGTCACAACAACTCAACCTAAGCAAAGTTTCATAAGATGACAACTGTTGATAGATTGCAGTCATGAAATCTAAATATAAACTTATTTAATCAAATATTTATTTAATGCCAATTTTGGGCTTGTAAGAATTATTTTAAAAACTTTCACATTATTGCATAATAACACAACACTGCATAATATAAAGCAGTATTGCATTTGAGCTTACCATTGAACTATTTCCCCTGCCCCTTTGTGAGTGTGTTCTTTTAAAATTTTGAGCTGGAGCTCTTTAAAAAAAGAGATAGATAGCTGTTAAAATGGAAAACTAAAATCAACCTCAATTACTTTGGTTGAGTAGAATAGAGTTGGTAGAATATATGTTATTCACTCAAACACAATTGAATACCTCCAAGGATTTAATTATAAAATCTTTAAAATTCAACCTCAATTACCTGGATAGAATTTATGATATTTACGCAAACACAATTAAATACCTTCAATTTTACGATCTGCATAGGCATACTCCGGGAATAAATTTCGTAGGTAAGTGATATTCGAAATGCTGATTGCAAGGATCTTCTTCACAAAATCTTTACTTTGAACCTTCGTAAGGGTATCATTTTCAACCGCCTAAAAATGAAAAAATAAAGTTTGTCTTTAAACAAAGCATGATGGGTAATTAATGCACTACACGCATGCAGCAGCCATAACAAAATGTTATAGGTTGCAGTAAAACTATAATATACATTAAAAGATAATTTAAAATCATGTTATCTGAGTAAGTCACCTTACCTCAACAACTTTTTGTTTTTGTGCAACTTGGGCCATAGTTTTCCCTTAGGTTCTTTGTATACAAAAGTTTTTATCCAATGATAACTAAAAACTTTTAACTCCGACCTACCACAGCTAAAGTATATACAGAAGCTTACAAAAAATTAATTACAATTTAGCTGCTCACCTACACCACCGCAGTTTAAGCCATAACAATCTGAAGCGTATGGCACAGAATCTTTTTGCATTGTAAATGTAGAAAAGTGGAATACAGTACAGATTACTCAGCAAATTAACCTACAAACTTATTATGAATGCCATATTGTCAGTGTTTGTGGAATACAGTACAGATTACTCAGCAAATTAACCTACAAACTTATTATGAACGCCATATTGTCCAAACAAGAAAACATGGCAATTTTAATGAAATCTTGTGCGTAAACCCGACCGGAAGCAGTTTTCAATGAGAAATCATGTCTTTGGCGAGCGGGCCTTTTTGCAAGTACTAATCGTCACACATTTTTTATTTGTTTTTTTTGACTTAACTACAATCACTTCTTTGAAACGATTTGACTTGCGGCTCATGTTTCATGACTTGGTCACGTTTGGTACATATGCTAGTAGCACAAAAAGTTTAAGGTGCATTTCAAATGACATCCCTCTAGCTTATGTAGCTATGCGCAGCTTTAAACCGACATGTGCTTATTTTGATTAACACTAATTTTAAATCAAGGATAAATTAGTTTAAATATCCTAGCATAATAAATAAATTTATAAATTAAAATATAATTAAAATATACATAAAAATTTATTAAATCAAAAAGTATTAAAATATAATGAAAAGATATAAATGTAAAAATTAAAATATAACTTAATCAATTTATAAAAAATAATAACTTTATTATTACAATTCATTGAGTGCAAAATTACACAACTAAAGTGCACCACTGAAGCCTGTACTGCAAAGTGTGGTCGTTTCTAGCAAGATCTTGGATGCGCCAAACAACCAAAACTGATAATTGTGGTGCACAAAACCGCCTAGATGCAGTGGAAGCGTACACTTAGGTGTGCAATTGCACAGCAATGCACACAGTTTGTGATCTTTCAATCAATTGAAAATTGGGTTCTACTGCAGAAGTGTACAACCAAATGACGTCACAATTTGAGTAGCTGGGGCCTAGTATACAATGTATCCTGTAGACCGAAAACTGAATGCACAGAAGTTCTGTCCAAGTCACTACGTGCAAAATAACAGACGTCTTGTGCAGAACTAATGAAAAGCAGCATTGAGTGCGCCTATGCCAAACTCTGCAGTTTGAACTAAAGCTCGTGGAAAAAAAAGTATCGAGGGCGCTTATATGCTAAACACTGCAGTTTGACCTGCAAACTTTGTAAAACAGTCCATACTAACCTAAGCTAGGCCTAGAAGTACTGCAGTCTGCATAAGCATAACTAGGCCTAGCAAGTTTTGCAAAAAAACAGGTTCTTTATTACCGGTATCTCAAATATTAGCTTAAAAACTTAAGCCTGGCTTAACAACAGCTTTAAAGGTTTCCCCCACGATGTGATCACCAGAAAAGCGTGTTCTACTGTGCTGCAAACTACTAGGCCTTAAGGCCTAGAATAGGCTACTTTTACTTTGCTTCAACTTTTAATCAAAAACGATGTTAAACTAAGGAACCATAGTTGGTGGGTTTGGTGACCATGCTAACCTACCATCTTATAGCAGAATTATTGCGTGCTAATTGTCATAATTTGTGTAGATCTGATGATATTATAATGTCAATATTGTTCTATATCGTGTGTTTACTAACAAACGTGCTATATTTTGGCCGTGTTTAGTGTACGCGTCCCATTTCTATTACTAGAAACGAATTACGTTAACCGTCGTTCCCCACGAACAGTGCGTTGTTTCTCTACATTCAGTCCGGTGTTTGCAGTTATATCGAATGCATCTCTGTTGTGTGCTCTGAAAGCAGTAAACGTTTCGTTGTGAATCAATAATATAACTACATTCAAGAACATTGCCAGTTCGGTTATTGTACTGTGATGCTCAACTAGTCTATCGGTGGTTAACGAACACGCATATCAACGGAGTCTGATAAACGAACAATCGTACAACCTAGCAACAACCAAGAATCTTATATAGTAGGCACAATTGCTATCTTCCATGTTTTGAGCCCTTGGGCTTCGCCACTTTTTCCTGCTCGTTAATTGTTCATGAGCATGTGTTTTATTGTGCTATAACTACAACCGGTAGCATCCTATCTTTTGCTCCGCACAGTTAATGGCGTAAAATAAACATCACACTAAACTACAATACAATGAAGCGATTGTCGTCTTATTCACTGTACATTCCCGCTAAAAATTGAAAGCACTTTTTCTCACAGAATAAATCTGCACAAAGTCAAAATACGCAAAACCTTGGAAGGCGTAAAATTTCTGTACAGATCCGATCTAGTACAAATTTTAAATTTCCAAACAAAATAATAAAAATTGGTAACATCTAAAGAAGAAACAGTAAACCGGAAATACTTAAAGTTCTAAACAAAATCTTTTCTTTACTAAAAACGCTTGAAGTAAGATTTAAACCACGTGATATTTTTTGATGACACTTGGATATTTCATCTATCTTTTGCAATGCAGAGTTCTGTTTTGACTTTTGTAAGCGTTTTCAATTTTGAGAAAGAGCAGTTGTTCAAAGTTAGTTTATATTTTGAATAGATACCATGCATAGTTTCTCCAGAAAAAATTTAACTTGAAAAAACGGCCGATTTCTCGTCGAAAACTGCCACACTTTTCGATCGGGCGCTAGCGTGTATCACCCAGAGCCGGTGTAGTGCCAAATAGTGACCCTGGAAGACACTGTTTTCATTGTCTTCCAAGTTGTGTTGTTATAATTATATTCTGATATTTACCGCGCTATTACATAACGTCATACTTACCATAAGTTCAATCTCAGTTCACGGTATAATTGCAGACTCATCGAAGTATAATTGATTGACAATCAGGTCCGTAAACGTGCCTTCTGCCTTGCACTTTTGAACTTATTGCATTTTGATAACCCCATACTTGTCATCCTATTTTGTAAACATGTTAATTACATGACATTATGACTTCGCCGAATTCGAAATAACCCCTGTGTGATTGACAACTTTATTAGTAAACTTGTTTATTTGCACGATTGACCTTGTAATTAACAGCTTTGTTAAGATAAAAAATAGACAATGGTGATTGACATATAGTTTCCTTTATTGAAAATTTCTAATCGAAATTATCACCTGACCTGTAATACGTCAAGTCTCAAGGTCCAAATCATTTCCTGTTATTGATAAGCGCATTGCGCCTCAAGTCGAATTTCTGTTTCTTTCTTATCTCCTTCAGGGTATAAATGTATCGTTGCATGCTATGTTTTTATTAATATTAGTCTGAGATCAGATTGGTTTTTGTTTTGTCTAGTAATAGTTCTCCAGTGTTCAGCCTAAGAGTTTTAAAGTTCAATGAATGATAGATATCAATCGTAATGACTAAGTAAACTATACCTTAATCAATCTGAAATGTAGACTGTTGCGCTTTGATTGCTAATTAATTCTTAAAATCCTTCTTATATAATAATAACATTGTTGTAATTTTTTAGTGTTTGTTTGAAGTAATAATGAAGAATATTAAAATCAATATTAATCAGATTCTCAGTGCTTGAAATTCATATAAGCTATTCAACTGAAGTTTAGGAGTTCCTAGACAGAAGTCGCAACTTTCTAATCGTTCTTAAGAGTCAGATAACAATATATTAATTTTCCATAATTTGGTAGTTACTGACAAAAAATAGTAACCGCCAACCCCCTGCCAAATATTGATCCCCCTTTGTCACATAATAAAGGATTTGACTCAGCAGAAAACTTGCGCCTATTCAGTGCCTGATTAGCATGATATTGTAACTTTTGCGAATGCATGTAGGCTATACTGGCAAACAAAATACCATTTACAGGTCACAGGCGTTCGTCTATTTATGTCTGTAGGTTCTGTAGGTTACTTGTGGATAGAGCTAATTGCCAGCTACATTGTGTCACAAACATAGGTGGGCAGTACCGCGGTATTATAGTACCGAATTACTGTAACGCGGTACTTTTTCAATAACGATACCGGTACCGACGGGACTTTTGAAAAAAAGTACCGAATCTCTGTACCGAATTACTTTTTTCAAGAAATTTCAGTCGGTCCCGGTACTCGGTATTTTTCATGTGATTATTTAAAAATTTTAACAATTATTTTTTCAAAAATACCTGTTAATTAATCCTTAATACCAATTTTAGCATTTGTTAATCTTTATTAATCTAGAAATGACAAGTAAAATTTCAATCGAGTAACATCACATATGTTTTGACCTCGAAAAACTTTTACCGTGAACATAATAGCTGCAAACATTGCACTTGCTGCAGTATCTTTTACAAAAATAGTTCCGGTACCGACAAAGTACCGAACTACATTTTTTAAATAGTACCGAATACCGGAACCGTCGGTACTATTTTTGCCAAGTACTGGTACCGTAACCAACAGTGCTTTTAAAGTACCGACTGCCCACTTCTGATCACAAATGAGCAAAAATAAACTGACGCATAATGTAAAAATATTCACAAAATGTAGATTTTTGCCAAAATTTAACCTTTAATTTGTCCCCCTTGACCCGTTAATTCCCAGCTACGTGTCTGACATAAATGTATTGACTATGTTCCCATCTATCCGCCATCTTTAACAACAGGCTGCGTGTCCAACTCACGATGAAATAGTTACCCTTAATATGTTTTCGACTACCGTACAACTTTAAGTAAAATGAAGAGAGATTTAGTAAAAAACTTAGATAACCTTGTTTTGAATATAAATCTTTTAAGTTTTGGTTGTTTTTTCTATTTTTGTTTTTGCATTTAGTACCCGTGCAGCCGTGCTAGATGTTATCAGTGATGAGCAAAGTAATACAATCAGTATTTTCATTCACCTTTTAAGCTTTGTCACTTTTTCTGTGCGCATTAGCTCCTGGCATTTCCCGCCCAATGCATCTCTTGCACCGGCCCAACGCGGCAGAGATCGGCAATAACCGCCATTGAGATCGAAAAGATGGGGCAAAATAAAGAGGGCAAAAAAGTCACGAATTTTTCGTACAAAACATGAAAAATTAAGCACATGAACTTCATTCACAAATAAATGTGAAAACATGCTGTAATTTTTTTTATTTTGGTCAGTATAGAACACAGTTTCTGTTTGTTATTGAATTAACATTATTGCAAACATAACTCTGAAAAAATTACTGCCTTACCAACAATGAGCTTTACCCCACGTAAGTGGGCAAGAAAGAAAATTTAGGAAATAAGAACCGATATTTTTCTAAAAACTTACAACTCCCTGTAAAACGTATCAACCAGAATGGTTTGTAGACATTCATGACGTTATATATTAACCTTTTTAATTCGAGCTATATACTGTGATCTTAGAAATTGAGGGCAGTTGAAACCGACTCGATTCGAGTCGAATCATGCCTTAAATTGACTCGATGTGACTCGATTTCAAAACGATTCGAGTCAGAAAAAATGACTTGGTTACAACCCTAAAAAAAGTTAGAATAAAAAATGTTGTTTCAGCCTATTATAGTAAAAACTATTGTCACATTTTAAGTGATATTTTTTTTATATAGGCTAATGTTTAGGTTGTGGTAATTTTACATGCAAAAACATAAGCACAGAACTAACTGCTTAGTAATTTACTATTACTAGGTCCACTTTTTCAATTATATTTTTGAAATGTTTATTCAATTATTCTCAATTACAAAACAATATACTACATTCACATTAGCCTACATGCGGGTTGCATGTTTGTGAAACTTTGTGGTGGCCGAAGATATACGCAATTTGGCTTGACTATACAAGGCTGGATCCACACAGAGATTTCACACCACTGACACCAGGTCTTTATTTTTGTTCAATTTAACCCAGCAGGAGAGCGAGCTGACGAAAACAAACTTAAGATATAACTACGCTCTTTAGAAGTATCTCTGTGGATCAAGCTTTAAATATACATCACATTATATACAAATAAATTTAAAAAGGCATGTCATACATTACACAAAAGTTTATTTACAAACGAAGTATTATTATGTACATTAAGTATGCTGTTTCCAATGTTACACTTTTCGGCTGAAGTTGCTCTAATGCCAACCAATCTGCCGTAACACAACCGTCGGAGACTGAGAGCCGAAAGTTATTGAAGCCCATATATTAGCAAAAGACCATCTCCATTTTAAGTCTGCTAGTAAGTGTTTAAATTTGCTGATGCTGCTTTTTTGGCTCGAAATTTCATTTTGTTGGCTGAAGTGGCTTTCCGCAGTGTAGCTCGTTGGCTGCTTCGGTGGCCACGCAAAAAAAAACTTAACAAAACTCTTGTTGTTTGTTCCTTTGTTTTTTTCTTCTTAACTTTTATTTCATACTGCAAAGTTTACCATATTTAATTCTGCCAGTCGTAAACTGCTTTTAACCTAATACTTTGCATTTTGTCGTAGAGTGCAAAAGTTCTTATTCTTTATATAGATTATAGACTATACCACCACCCGTAAATTTGTAAAAATGGTCTTGTTTACATGTCACGACCCAGTTTAATGTGGGGTACAAGATTATAACTAAACAGTGAAAACACCGACAACAGAACTCTGGCCTTTGCCCAAATGCTTTGCGACAACATTTGCAATTGTTCTAAAACTAATTGTAGGTCAATTGATCGGCAAAAGAATGTTAACATTGTTTTTCAACAGAGCTAGATATGACAACGTGTTTTAGAGTCAAATTATTGGGCCAGAAATTCACAAGCAAATGAAATTCCTTTGACACGTCAGGCGTGGGTGGTTACAACTCATCTTTTTCTTTGCTTTTGTAAACTTTTGAAACCGTTTTAATGCGGTCAACAATACGATTTCTTGCGTAGGTCATCTGAGTTATGTCTCGGTGTTCGTTTGAAGAGCGACCAGGCAATTCCTATTATATTACAATACCTTCATTTGCGGAAATACCTTCTAATAAAAAGTGTTTGGAAGCAAGCTATTTATCAATAAGATCATATTCAAGTAACTAAAAGCTACATCTATAACAAGGTATTTCATCATGATCAAAACATTTACAAACTTACTTACCTTTCGAAAATCGCCGTTAGCCGTAAACAAATATTTTACGACTGAAGAAAAGTGACCCGGTTTCCCATATTTGTCATTTATAAAAGGAATGATGTCAAATGACATCATAAGTTTTTCTGTATACATATCATCTCCCGTTGGTTCTTTACCGAGGAGGAGTAAATAATGCGGATAAGTCTGGGAATATACTCTTTTCTTAATGCAATCAAGGGCATTTTGTGCAGATACAAATAAATGTGCATTCAAATAAAAGTAATAATAAACGTAAAAAACAAATGTGCGTCTCCAATTTACAAAGTTTGGAAAAAACTGCCATTAGCTAATAACTGATGCCTACTATCGCTTGCTAAGTAGTATGATATATTTTTTCTATGAATGCATGCCTAAAATTACATATATACGCTAGGTTTAGTTTAGCACCAGATTAGCAAAAGCGTATTCTGACCTTTGGCACTGGAACTTCCTTAAAGTGAGATCTCATATTTTGAACATAGCTTTTTCTCATCAGAGCAAATGAAAAGAAGTCAGCAAAATAATGTGATAAGACTAAGAAGAGCGTAGGTACAATGGGTTCGCGTTTGTCCGTGATACATAGAATCGGAAAGCTATAATGATAGATAAGTTTCTATAGGACAAGATGGTAATCATTGCATGTAAAATGTGTTAAACGTCAAATCGCAATTGTAGCTAAACTTGATAGATAAAAATCTGCAGCGTGCGGTGAGGCAATTTGATTTTGGCACAAGATTGTATAGCATAGCCGATGTCATTTTTTTTCGAAAAACTTACCGGGGTGGCCTGTCTTTATAATAGGAGGTTACAATCCAGTCTTGGAATGCGTTCATATTGCCAGGTGTAAAAGTCAGTCGCCTCATTCGATCTGGAATAGTTCCTTTTGCCATTTCTTCAGCTATATGTGGTTCATTTGCTTTTTGGGGCCACTTTCCCGTTTTCTTTACGTTTCCAGTCTTTGACTTTCCAAATGGAAATACAAGAGCAGTGCCTTCCTTTAACTCAGTTTCTTTCAAATCACCGGCCTGGAAAAAGTATGTAAGCAGTTAACACACATATTAATGTATTTAAACGTGTTACACGAATACAGCCCATTCAACGTATCTAGCCTAACCGCCTATCTTTAACAACAGGCTGCGTGACCTACTTATGGTGAAATAGTCACTCTCAAAATTATAATATTGAAATAATATCTGTTCACGCATAAGCTAATGTTCTTTTGATGAAATCATTCAGGTATTTAACATATTTTAGTGATGATAGTCTACTTTTCTGTATATTTGTTATAGAATAGATATACAGCAAGTAATGTATAATCGTCTTCGTATATGCTACCATGTAGATTTGACACTAATTTGCACAAGAGATATTAAGGCAATATAGAAACTAACTTATTAGTTTAATATTAAAAATTTTACTATTGACCAATTTCTTTGCCAATTCTTGTTCCTCGTCGACGTTTATTTTGCCGTACCAAATACTTCCAAGTAGCTCTTCTGCATGTTGTTTCCATTTCCTAAATTTCGCAGCTAATTTTGATATGGTATGTATAACAATACTTAATGCACTAAATTTTATTATACTATAGGCTACTGTAGTGGGAACACAATGATGTTATCAACAGAGAAGTTTAAATATTCTGTGTTGACACTCACTTGCTGAGTTTGTTTCTATACAAGACAACTATCCATGCGTCATCGGATTCAAGAACTTTTGATTTAAAATTAGCTGTGTTTATTTCACGCACAGAAACATATTTCTTGTCTTCGGGGAGACCCCATTGTTTTACATCTACTGGTTCCATATTCTGACTTTTCCTGGCCTGTTTAGCCTATGCATGGAATTAATAATGAATATTGCAAGATATTTGTTATTAACTTTGTTATTATAAATATATGATTACTATAAGACAATGTCACAGCTTAGTAGAGTTACAGCTACTCCAAATCACAATATAGGTAAATCTGATATGAGCACAAAGATTAAACATGCAATTTATCGTTTTGTATGAAAACAAGTCATATGACTTAAAACTTCACCAATTTGCTCAACATAAAGTTAGAAGTTTGAACTCACAACAGAGAACGAAAGCAAAGCAGCAACCAGAAATACGTTTATAAAGTTCTTTGCTGACTCCCTCATCTTCAGAATTTTGATTAACTTTTTGCAATACCCTTTGTTCTGCTACCAGCTAATATCGATATCTCTATCTAATGCCCAGCACCACGAGTTACTACGCGACAAAGTATTGAATATTCATCGCCCCAGGGAAAGAGTTTAGAAAGTCGTAACAGAACGCCTTCTCCCCATAATGACGGTGACTTACTGAAATCACATACTGTATTGACCAATATAAGAACTAAATATCTACCCTATGGTAGAGCCTGTTACGTAAGGCACAAACAATCTAAAAGTTCTTGTCTCGTTTACTCTTTTAAACCATGATGTTAAACAAACATTTTTCCATGCTGGTCAAACCTAAATTATTCATGGCTAGTAAGAGATGATTGTGATCAGGTGTGACTCCATCTCCATGCAATATGACCAATCTGTACAATCCCATTACCCGTTGTATTTCACAAAGCATTATAGGCAATTTTTAAAAGTGCGTAAATACAGTTTTCATTGAAAATATATCAGTGAAAATAACGTGGTAATAAATTCAATGTAAGAAGATATCTGATAAAACAAAACAAACAAATCACTCAACCAAGGCTGAAAATTTAATAAGAGCTAAACATATAAAATTTTAAGTGAGTAAATGAGTACGCATTAGCAATTTTCGCGCATACTGTAAACGGTGTTTGCGTTTTTGAGCGTATTCGGTATATTTCTTGCAAAGTTCATATTGAGTGTGTGGACGTGGAGGTCTGTTTCATTTGAGCGAAGGCAGAGAATCTTAATAAAAATGTTTGCTGGAAGGTTTCGAAACGTCCCAAGTGAGAATTCGGTTGAGGATTTCTAATCGCGCTCTATCGGCTGGCGCTGCCGGTAGAGATATTGTATGATATCGGCAAGCCACTGCGGCCTTCCTTCGCTTTCATAACTGGGGTTTTCCCCAGCTTCTGTTCGAGTCCTTTCCACGATCTCTCGCTGTAATATCGAGCTGAAAAAGTCAAAAATTAGTGTCGTTTTATTACAAACTATTTCAAAAAAAGACACGTTGTGAATAGATAAATAAACAACAACATAAACCTTGCAGATCGCAGATCGACGAAAAAAGTCAATTTGCCGTGCGTATGACCATTAACTCTAACTTCAAAATATTGTATCTTACCAGCAGCGAATGGATGGAATATAGATAAAGATGTTTCCGTGTTCTTTACTTCTACGTCAGTGGATGAGGCCGAAGTCTGGTCAAATGCTCGCGTCTTTCCAGTAATAAGAGACATATCTCCTTCACCACAGCTGGGTTTAAACTCAACAAAATGTCTTCCACCTGTAAATTGCAACACGATGAGCTATGTAGGTGTCAGAAGACAATGCTTACAACGTACAATGTCTCATTACGATGCAGATCAGAACCGTACAACAGTCTGTTTCAGACAATGTGTTCAGACAAATTTTTAACAGTGCACGAATTAGAGGGGTCAAATATGTCCCGCTGTGTCTCTGCCTAAAAACGCAAGCATTCATGTGTCAAGTTATGGTGATACGACAAGTGTAGACTTCACTTACCAGGCAGTAGTTCTCTAAAATCGAGTGGTGCAACAGCAGCCCATTCCCGATTTGCATTGCAAGCCAGTTCTACTTCATACGGTGTGCAAATAGGTTTGTAATATTCAGTAGAATCTATTAAGCTCTCTTCCGGACAAGCCACAAGAACAAAAACGTCAATCTGTAAAAATACGTGACTAAATAAATTACATCTTTTATGATGCAAAGTGTATGATGAAAATTCGCTATTTCTATATTATTTTCTTGAGCGATGTCCAAGGCCATTGCTTTCTTACCTCTGGAAAGTTTGCAAGCTTCTGGGGATTTAATTTACCGACCACAAACGTGTATGCCTTTTTGCCAGACTGAGAAAGAATTTTCTTCAAATGGTCCAAAATACTTGAGTATCCAGCCATGCCCATGGTACCTACCAGGATACCCACAGTTCTGGCATCTTTGACTTGTTCAACAATGTAATATCGTTTCATTAACATTCTGCAAATTAGAGCGAAGTGATTAAAATGTTGGTTAGCACTACCTCTAAATGAAAGAGAAAAGCCGATATCAGTCATGGCATAATGACGTCAAAGAATAAACAGAAACCTAAACAGACGGGACGGGAAGTAATTAATAATTTCTTGTCATGGGCCGTTATGCATGTTTACTCTAAGCCATACAAGACAAGTGGTGAATGCTTGCAATTCGTGAAATATTGAAAGGGTAGCAGGTAACAAAGCAACATCAATCATATCCATGTCATTAATTTGGACTTTAGTTTGTTTGATGACAAACTCAAACGATTAAATCAGGGTTATTCCACCTTTATGCAAGGAATTACTGATAATTTCTGAAGTTCTATTCCCATCATGCAAGCGAAATGTTGTTATTAGAGCTCTTACTTATTGACAGGCATTGATATTGAAGAGCAATTCAACGTTACTGGGTCGAAAACATGTCCTTTGACTTTTGGATGAAGTAGTATAAAGTTGCGAAATGTTTCGCTTTCAATGTTTCCAACATAAAATAGATTATAAGCTTCTACTGAGGTGTCTTTGTCCAGAGGAATTTCATAGCAACCAGTACGATAAAACTGTAAAAAAATACAAACAAATTTGTCAGAATGATTTGTGAAGTTGCTGCCACTGACTTTGCTATAGACTATTACAAGCTAGCAAACGCTTTTACATCATATTCAACTTCTATCATAACTTTTTGACTTAAAACAACAATATCTTATATTAATATCTACATGCTGATCAAACTCACTTAATCCATTAACCAATCACACTCGCCTGTATGTCAGATGGCCTTTTGATGTCAATGCTGTCAGATGTAGTTTTATCAGTGGTACTGTCACCCACAACGCCCTGTCGCGTCTGACATGCTTGACATTCGGAACAAGTGTTGGTGCACAGACCAAGGTCGAGCTTTCCTGGTTCTGGCTGTCTTGGAATTTCCACTTGAGCAACTTTTAAGTTGGAGTACTTGGGTTGAAGAGTCTTTTGTATATATTCTAAAACAATTACAAAATTGGATTGGTAATATGCGAATTATTTAGACACATTAAACATGTATTGTTAGATATTAATCTGCATGCAGGAATGCTTATACACATGCAAGCCTGACTAGCAGCTAGCGCAAGCACACACAATGAAACTAATAACAGAAATTTTTTGTAAGAATTTATACGCAAACCTGTTGCATAAGACCATGCAAGCTGGATGATAAGCAAAATCTTGTCGTTAACATGAGGATAAGTCTTTTCAAATGTCAAACAAAGCTTTTCCTTATCAATTTCTCTTTGACCAAAGACAAACAGGGTCTTTATGCTGGCACTTGTTGTTAAGGAAGACTTTCCATAATGAATGACCAAATCCGCTTGAACATGCTTTGCAGCAACTTCGTCAACATCATAACTATTGAAATAAAAATAAGCATGATGAAATAAATATTATAGCCTAAAACCATTTTTGACTGCACACAATGAAGTTAACAGCAACAAAACTAATTATGTTCAAGTACTGATATTACGGTTCGAAAATAATGTTGGTTTTTACATCGAGGTAACATTTACCTTCCATATGAAGTATCTGCTAACAAGAAAATTTTAGCATTAGTCTGGGATTGTAAACGTTTCGCAACCTGAACAGAATCAGTAAGCATGTAATCGGGGAACTGTAATGCAACTTTTCCACAAGCATGTTCCTGAAAATAAGCATTAGTGTGAAAACATTACATTGTATAATGGTTGCCATTTGCAGCAAAACCCAAAGTTGGTTTATATATTAAGCTTGTGCACACATCTTTACCTAACATAGGTAGATATATATTTCATAATTAATATCTACATGACTTCATCTTCAAAATTACTTTATAGTTAATTGACAGACTGGAGACAAAATTGAGTAGAAATAGCCCTTGTGTGTTTGTATACAGCAATAAATGGCGTATAAGGATTATAATAATTATTACCAGTACTACTGTACCGTACTGTAATATTAGGCTATACTGACTGATATTTAATTCCAATTTGGGTTTGATGATCGTGCTGCACTTCCGTCGTTATAGCACTACTCTTATAGTTAACATCCTGTACATTTTAAGTTCTCAAGGTTTTGACGCTTTTCTTGCATTCAGCATTGACTGATTGTGAGAATGTTTCTGTTTTATTGTGCTCTAACAAGGTTAGCCACGATATAAAAGTATATCTATGAAACATTTTGTCATCCCGTTTGTTGTTTCACAATGAAAAACAGTATTACCTTTATAAATTCGAGACATCTTGGGATTTCGTAAACTTCATCTATTCGTTCTAAAGTTGTTTTCGCTTGAATTTCACTCGACGATAACTCATCTTTCCGTTCAAGAACCTCAGTATCACTTGAGCTAAAGAGTCCTGCAGTGGACATTTCAATCGCCTCTTTAAAATTGATTTTAATCTGGAACTTTGAGTTTAACGACACAAAAACGAAGTAGGTTAACTTTCACTGTCCGACCTAACGTACATCTGCTCACAATTGCGTACGTGACTGAATCACCAAGCACGCCTTCGTGTTTACTCAAGCAAGATAAATCGTAGTCACGTGGCCATTAACAGCTGGCAAACACTTGGCCATAAGGGCATGACTGCCATGATGCTCGCAGTCAATGTACAGTACTGACAAAGGCTATAATACCGCATTGATACGTAACCATTTTGTTGTTTTGGGTCAACTAGTGTTCGTTCTGCGTATGAGTCGTAACCGGTCACTCCAAACACTTCGCTCCTACATTCTGACAAATTTGTTTATATTTCTTTTACATTTTTATTGTAGCATACAAGGTGTTACGGAATTTCTCTGGACAAGCACACCTCAATAGAACATTAACCTTAATCTTTTTATGTTGAAAATATTGTGTCTGAAACAGTTTGTAACTTTCTATTACTTCATCCAAAAATTGAAGGACGTATTTTTGGATCAGTAACATCGAATTCCTATTCATAAAGCATTAACACCTGTAAGTAATAATTTGCAACGGCTTGGGTGGTCCTTTCAAATTACATTGCGCCATCTCTTGCAACGTGTTTTCTAACTTGTGATGGACATTTATGAATTTGTTTTTTTGGAAAAAGCTTATTTCAACTTTCCCATGCACCTGTTGTTTATCAGGTAGCAAAATTCAACTCCCCATCTACACACTATATAAAAGCTTGTGTTTTTATCAATGACCACACAAAGATAGACAGAGAGAGAGAGAGATCACTGACCGAATCTCTGTCAGACTCGGTGAAAACAAACTCTTGTAAAACTTGTAGAACGGCAGTTTTCAAGATCGACTCGCTTAATAATCTTAGGTTAAATTGTGTACATAATTTCCAGTAAGCACCTTCGCTTGTACGTATATTCGTTGCAATCTGTAGCCAACTGACTGCCACAGTGTTAGAGTATTCTAACAGCACGCAACAACTATAGACTTAGGTTCTTTTACCAATTTAATCTAGTGAAGAAAACCATTGTGCTGCAACAACCTCTTCAAAGTAAGGGCCCCAATAACATACCAGTTTTTAATCTTGTATATGATGAGATTAGAAGATATGAAGTTAAAAATAATTCCTTGCATATAGACAGAGTAACATGAAACCTGGTTTTCTCGTGTTAATTTTTCACCAAGTAAGCTAAAGCCCTATTTCATGCTTTTAAAGGGCATGGGTATGATCAATGTTGCTGTTTTACTTGCTAGCTGCTACCATTTAAATAAACACTCCTTTCTTTCAAGTCAAATATGATTCACCTAGGTAAATTTCTTGTTAGTTAGACAAATGAAAGAAATAAAATATGAATATTCAGCTTATAGCCTTCGAGAATGTTAGCGTTAAAATTCTAGGTAGGCCAATCTGGCAGCATGAAAATGCAGTCGTGCCGAACATATTTTTACGAGTATATTATCTAGATCATTATTTCTATAATTGTTATACTTTGTTCAAAATTCTAACGCTTTTTATCATAAAGCGTAAAATGACCTCATTGCCCACCAATACATGCGTTCATTCTCTCCTACAAGAGATGTTGTAGCGGTCGTTAAGCAATTGTTTTCTTGACACTTGTTGGTGTCCTTAGGCCACATTGCGCTTTGTGTACAATTAAGAGTTCTCGAGTTACAAATCTTGAATAAACATCTGTTTATTTTTACTTGCCAAATGAACGATCATATGAACAGCGAGCTTCAGAATCAGGAGTCGGATCTATAGATCAAATAACAACAAGTCCACAACCTAACCTCGCCATAAAGTAACTAACAACATTAATGACGAAAGATTACAAAGAATATAATTTGCATTGGGTAACCGTATTAGGATATATCAAATTTCGCAATGTCTATAAGTCAGCTATGTCCACGGAAAAGTTTTTACTAAAAATAACATCAGTTTTTTAATTAGGGCCACCTGTACCAACTTGTTAGGCCTATAAGTTAGTTATACACGATCAAGTTTAAAACATGCATTATAAGAAAAAATAGTTAATAATTCAAACCAGTTATGCGAAGAGCACTTTTTGCGTGAAATGAATTTATTTAAATTCATGTTAATTGAAAAACTATCTAAAAATTTGAATATCATAGAAGTACGAATTTATTTTATTTTGTATAAAATTATTTAAACTTAAACACTAATTCGTATATGCATTTATTGTAAGTCATGAGTTTTATAACAGATAGCAAGTAAACCCACTTACACTGCGAATAAGTAACTCATAAGTAAGCAGGGACCGGTGACCAACTTCACGTCGGTTGCAAAGTATATGTATAGAAATATTGGGAAGTGTTTGTAACATAATTTGCTAAAATCGCCAAACTTTCTTAGACAACTTTATACCCTTTAGTCTATGGATTCTAGCAAACAATTTACGAAATATACACTACATAACGTTCTGATCACTTTTATGCCATATCTAATCAATTCGAATTTTGTTTTCACGAATCCCTTCGCTGAATAACCCAGCAAGTATTCTCGGTTGATAGCTTTTTGCCTTTTGAGTCATTAGCAAAGACATGTCATGACCCTGTGCGGTACAAACTCGCTTGCGCTAACAGGATAGATATGGTTGTCAGCGCTGGACAAGTTTATCATTTAATTCACTAATTTTTATGTTTACGCCAACAATTGTTTGAAAAACAAGAAGAAAATGTACGCACAAAACAGTTTGAGATTAAAACAAAAAGCCCCGGGCTGTTTTCGGTGTTTCTTTTTTCGCAAAAAATGTTATAAAAAGGTAATGGAATTGGGGGTCAAGCAAAAATTCTTTGTTTATAGTAAGCATAGGATTTTATAACTTGCTTGTAGTGTCAGTGTAGGCTATGCTTATACTGTAGGAGTTAGTTTATTAATTACAGATAAATTTATACAATGAGTTGTAAGCAATGTGGTGTAAAGCTATAAACACGTCCTCAAAATTTGTTGACTTAAACGTTACAGTTATAGACAATTACATGAAAAACATGTGCAGACTTGCCCAGCACCAACAACTATCTTCTTTGTTGTATATAGAATATTGCAAACTGGCTTGTAGTCTTCCATGTCATGATCATTGATTCGTCAAGATTAATGATTTGAAAAGCAATGGTAATAATTCGGAAGTTATTTGTGGATTGCAGCAGATGCTTGTTGCGATAGAAAATTTAATGCGACGCTTGAATTCATTTGACAAGTTAGAAAATCTTCACCTTTATTCGTGAAGCAAATATACAACAACAAAAAATTATAGGTTAAAACTCTAAAGCAAATAAGCGTGTGTGATTCAGCAGAAGAAATTTTGAATAAACGGAATTCGAATTGATCGGATATGGCATAAAAGTGAAAAGAACGTTGTGTTAAGTATTTTTTCTAAAACGTTTGCTATAGAATCTATAGACTAAAGGGCATCAAACTAATAGTTTAATGATTAGTTTAATAATAATAGTTTAATGCATATATTGTATTGAAGTAGATTTTGTGGATAATTATATACTTCTTGTGTATGTATCAACTATCACTTCCATTATTTTTATGCTGTCCACAACCAACTTGCCACTGAAATCCATTTTGTAATCGTTTTTTTGATACAAACACAATGTATGTATAATATACTAAATGCGCCCGCTTACTCTTTGCACTCTATTTTTACGGAGAAATAATCGGTCAGAGATAGAAAACTATTCAAGATTATGCCAAATGTTCCTCCGCGCTTGTATCGATGTATATTCAGTTTTCGATAAAGCTACATACGTTTTACATAGCCTATATCTTTTGTACAGTATTTATAAAACTTTACAGCTTACATTATTCTATTTAATGAAAAAACAAAGAATACAAAAAAGTGAAATATGATAGAATTTCAATAAATTTGGAATATATTAAACTTATGAGTTATGAAAGTCCGAACAAAAGCAGAACATTGGAACATTCTCTTTGTATGCAAGACGTTTGAACTATACAGTATATGACAATGAATAACGTAATCTGCAAAAATTAATGATGCATTTTGGTTTAAGTATTTTACATAGGTGTCGAAAATTTATGTTGTCTTCAGCAGCCTCAAAAAATCTTATTCCACGTCGTAATATTCGAGATATCTGCTAAAACCATATGTAAAAACACTTGTACTAATACATGCATTTTCAAATTTTTATCATGTGCTTTTATTGTGGTTTTGATGGATTTAGCTTATAAAAATCTTTCGACAAAGTTCTTTGTCTCTGGGTCATTTCTGAATAAAGCATAATGCTAAATCATCTCCCACATTTCCTGAGGTTTTACGGTTTTTGAGCTTTTGGCTGAAATTCTAGTGTAAAGAGCGCATTCTCACATACCCATCAAACCAACTTTGAATGTCTCAGTTGTATATATGTTATTTAAACTTTAAATCTTAAACAATTATATGCTTGTTAATCTGAAAAGTAACGGGAATCTTTTGGTATATTTCTGTATACATTTTGTGAAGCTGGAAAGCACGTAAATCTCGTCTAGATACTGGATATATTCAGTAATTGGTTTGTTGCAGCGCTTTGTCCATTACTTGATTAGTTACAAGAATACAATTTACAGTTTTAGTTGTAATTAAAGACTGAAAGTGTTACAGCGATTTTATAATAAAATGCAAATTGTCATTTATACATTTTATTTTTTATTGCATGGTTCACGATGAAATATCACATTTATATAAAAAAAATTTACTAAATCGTTTGTGACATAATAAACTTTGTAACATTGGTATATTAGCATTTTTGCGTTTTTGTGAATGATTGTTATACAAATCATCCGATACCCCGGTTTTTAGATTTCTAAAACTGTTTTAGCATTTGCTAACTCTGCTGAAGGGATAATCCTCAAGTGTCAGGATTACGGCAATTTATTACTTTATTGGTGTCAAAAGCGAACGTATAGCAAAAGCTGTGCTTTCGTGAGCAAAACTATGTTTGTTACCCGGTATATCGCGATGGTTGTATTCATACTTTCCGCATGGAAAGGAGCAAGAGCACAAGACGATCAATTTTGTTTGCCCGTGCAACGTCTTTCGACCGAGCCCCGAAGCTTCGAGGTTGAAAGAAACTCAATGATGAGGGGGAACCCTGGAAAGCGGGGCGCAACGGGACCAGTTGGGCCCCAAGGACCCCGAGGAATTACTGGTGAACCAGGGGGATGTGCTTGCAATCCTAGCGAAATTGAGCAAATAAGTGCAAGGTTTGAAACATTGGATGGTAAGATATTTTTTCGTTTGATCTGCTTCGATTTTCGTTTAAAAGCTTTTGATATATATAATTTTTCTGCATTCATCCTTCAAGTAATGCTTTTTTATAATATTTTATACTCTTTAGTTATATGAAATAATACTTTAATCTGTTTTGTAAAGGTCTGCAAAGTATATAATTGGCAACTTTTGTATATTATGATTTCATTTCACATCATTTATTGCAAATTTCTTGTTTTTATGTAGACATCGTTGCAAATCTCACTGCGATGCTCCAAGCCTTAAATCGATTGCACCACCATGCTCTTAAAGGTCCTTGCTCATATTCTACTTTCATTCGCTTTGAAAATTTACGTTTTGATATTGACGTGCAATTTGCATAATATCTTATACAAAATGGTCCGGTAACGATATTGAAATTTATTAACAAAATTGTTGTTATAGCCTACGCTTTCAACGTACAGTAATGAAACATGCTGTTACGTATAATGGCTTGTTGGAATAATTTTTCTATAGTGATGCAGAGCAGTTTCAGACCTCTATAGTTTCATATGCATTTGCTTGCTCTGCAAGTGTGGCATGATATGTCCGTAATACATACAATATATGAAAACAAAAATCGATGACACGCTTTTAGTAAAATTGCCACTATACATATGCGACTTGGTAAATTCGCCAAGGAGAGGATAAGCCAAGTCCTGAAATGACTCAATGGCATTATAAATACTATTTAGTTGACTTGTGCGACCACAAACCTTGCAAAAACGGAGGAATTTGTATCAGACAAAAAAGAGGGTTTGCATGCAATTGCACGGATGATTACGAGGGACAAGATTGCTCTATAAGTAAGCACCGTGTTTAACCATTTTTTTAAACGTTTGAACTTTAAACGAGTGTATTTTTGTAACTGTCCAAATGCATGCAGGGATTAAATGTGCAGTGCCGATGCCTCCTCAATCTGGAACTGTATCTAGGGAAAGTAATTCATCAATTGCATATAAGGAAAACATAACATTCACATGTGATGAAGGGCATAAAATTGTTGATGAAGCGGAAATGGTGCTTGTTGCAATTTGTCAAAAGGATAAAACTTGGAGTAAAGATGTTCCTGTTTGCATTGGTAAGTCTTAAGTTATAGTTATTGCAGTTTTCCTTTGCAATATCAGCTAATATCTATTTATTTTTATCACTTTCCTTTCAGTTGATCAGTGTGCCCCCGATTCTTGCTCCGGAAAAGGAACCTGCATCAATCAACTCAAACAAATAATGTGTAAATGTGATGAAGGATATGAAGGAAGAGATTGCTCCATGCAAAGTAAAAATTATCTTCAACATATTCAAGAAAAATAAACCTTACAATAGTTTGCAGCAACTATTCTGCTAACTGCAAGGAACCATCCTTTAAATCTATATAATGAGTAAATTTATATTTTGAGGTGACCCTTGCATATCTTCGCCTTGTGGAGAAAGAGGTATCTGCTCCAGTCAAGATCATGCAACCTACACTTGCCAATGCAATGTAGGGTATGCAGGAAACGACTGTTCAGTGTTTAATGGTATACTAATTGCTTTACTAAAATAGATTGAGCTTTCGTAAGGCTATTTGTTTAGCTTTCTAGAAAGACTTCTGCTTTTAGGCAAACTTTCTTTACTAGGTGTTCTATAAACTCTTAATTATACTCCACCATTTTTACGTTCTTGAGTATTACCGATTGGTTATTGCTAATTTACTCATAATATTTCAAATCATGTTATTATTTCAGCAAATTTATGTAGCAACACTGTTGGTATGGAGGATGGCAGAATAGCGGATGACGATATCACCGCATCCCGTACATTACCTAATGACAATAGCTACCTTCCAGGTCAAGCGCGTTTGAGAAATGCTGTTGGTAGTTGGGTATCACCTGAACCAGGTAAAGTTGCTGCGAAGCATGACAATTTGTAACAAGGAAATATTTTCATTTTCTATATCTGTTCCATTTAACTTGAGTTTTATATAGATAAGATTTGCAAACCCATCATTTCAATTTGTTTGATGCTTTGTTTCGTTTTTTCGCTTTTCTAGTTCTTTATTGATGTTGTAAAATCATAGAACAACTTTTTCTTATGAGCAAAGTCTCCTGTCGTATTTTTTGTATTTTCTTCACTTGTACACTTTCATTAATGATAGATGTTTTCATTTGATAGCTCTAGTGGGTGATTGGCTTCAAGTAGATTTGAAAAAAACAACAACTGTTGTCGCTATTATAACGCAAGGTTATTATGGCGGATCATATTGGGTGACAAGTTACAAAGTATCGTATGGTTTGTCTGAAGATGACATGCAGGTGATTCAAGACGACACAGAAGGAGATTTGGTAAATGAAATGTATTATTTATGAAATATAACTGTATAGTCGCATACTATATATAATGCTGTAACCAAAACCTGCAAAAACTCTTATTTTTTTATATTAATCCACATTGTTTATTTACCTTCGTAATCCGGAAAATTAAAAACATTTTTTGCAATATAGAATGTTGTATTAGTGGTCAGTTACTCCCAAACCTCAGGTATACTGGGGACGACGTGACATGCTATATATAGGGTCCAATGTTTGCAAAAACACCTTGCCACCCGTTCTAGATTTGCTGCAAAAGTCAGTTAATATCGCCTACCGACAAAACAAAATGCGTATCTATTAACTTTGCATAGAATATGTAAGATAGTCAACCTATTCAGTTAAAGATCTATGGGAACGTTTTGAATCAAACGCCAAGCATATCAAAACTGAATAATTATCACAATTTATCAAGCATAACGGGTTAGTGGTGCCCAAAGCCTGGTTTGGGTAGCTTCTAACAAAATCAAGAAGCTTCCAAAACCAAAACCGAGCCTCTCTTCAGATCAAGCTTTAATATACAACTCATTAATTCTTCAGGTTGCTTTATATGTGGTGTTGAACATTTTACTTTGTGTTTGTTTTATTTGTTAATCGTGAAAATAATTGATACCTTCCAACATCACATCGAAAATCTATAGTAACAAATCATAAACTCATCAATCATGTAATATTGAATAATTATAAACAGTGAAAACGCCAAAAAAGCAGACAAACTCTCATTACATCCATTGTGAACTACAAGTTCCCGAAGACGCTTGGGCATACAAAAACGTGCGAAATGCGGTCGTTTAAAATGTTTTTTCGAGGTATACGCTTTTTGCAATGAAATTGCAAAGAATTTTTGGAAAAAGTTTGGTCAACTTAGTATTTATACGCAACCTGCCCTATATATACACCGATATAGCGCGTAAGTATAATCCTGCGGTATATCAACCCTTTATTTTAATGATTTTAGTTTGATATTGTTTTAAAATCGAGCAGTGTATAGCTTTTCATTTCGATATACTGTATTTCGAATGAAAATGCTAATGTATAAAATCTATGTATATCATTTATTCTAAACCGGGTTAATAATGATTTACTTTTTTTAGATTTTTCAAGGTAATCGAGATCACAACAGTCTTGTTAGGAACAACTTTCCTGCCCCAGTGACCGGAAGATATTTTCGAATTATTGTTCAATCTTGGCATGACAGATATGCCATCTTACGCATTGAGTACATCACTTGTTAAATTACAAACAATTTATTAGCGACAGAAACACGTTGGGTCTTTACTCTTAACAATGCTGTCGCATGTGGTTTAAAAGATTCAAACTATACACACGATCGCGGATCGCCTTTTGTCTTCGATTCATCCTTTACTTGATATCATTTATGAAGCTGTTGTTTTTGCAAACTACTTTTTGTATTAATCCATAGCGTTCATTGGTATAATTCATACATGTACAATATACTGTTTTTTTTCTGCAGTTTTATATCCATTGTTGAATTGCTTTACTGAATTACGTCGATGTGAATATGTATAAAGTGCTTCTCATAACCCCAACGCTTGCTATATACAGAATTAACAATTGTTTATTTGAGTTTGCTATATTCAAAGCATTAGATTCTATAGATTCAAAGTTGCACATGTCTTATACAACACTCTATATGACGTTCAATACCGTGACATAGGCTCAGGGCTGTGTATAGTCTGTAAGTGTATAGGTTTTCTTTCAAAGTCTTTTGGCAATGACAAGATGGACGTACTTTATGCATGGTTCCGTACGAATACGCGAGGGTACAATAATGGCAAATATATGGTCAAAAATCTTAATTTTTTTTCATCACAAACTCGAGACGACAGAAAAATTCCGGGCGATTGTTTGGCAATTGTGATATTTAAGAAAGCTTTGTGGTCTTTCCGTGACCTAAATATTCCGGCAAAACGTTTATAGCATTTCGAAACTTTTAAATGTATTTTTTTGCCAGCATGACTGTTTTTAAATTTACATACAAATTACTTTCGCGCTGTTTAAATAAAAGTTCTTCTAACCACCCTATGTGATGGGTCATATTGCAAGATAAACGTGTATATATACAACGTGATTTGGACGCATTGAAGCAGAAAAGAAAAACTATTTTACAGTTCTGGGCGCGAGCAACAAATAATTTACTAAGAGTTTATTTATTTTGAAAACTATAAATGTTAATTATATAAATAGACAAAATTTTATTATCACAATAATTAATTGAAATATTCACTTTTAGTCGATCATTATTTAACTATACATATAATGTGTATATTTCATCAAGTATTACAATTCTTGTTTTATAGCTGTACGTCCGGAGAATAATTAAAGAGCAAAAAGTCTGCTTCAAAGGCCTGATAAAGTTTTTGCCTTTTTAATATGTCCAACTTTCTTAAATAAGATGCCATTAAGTTCTTTTGAGCAGTCTTAGATTTTCCAGATACACCATATCCCTTGGAATACTGTATATGCTTCGGTGCTCCAATCAGTCTTAGAAGATATCTGTGTACCAGTATACCGTGTCAATCAAACCTCAATTAATTTTTATACATAAACTACTGTATACTTTGGCATATAAAGCTAATTGCTACAATTAATACAATTCTAAGGCTCTATGCCTATAATCCCAACACCGAAATAATCCAAAAACACGTAAAATGGGTCCTAACCTTAAACACAATTTAGAGAATCTTTTAAAAAATTTTCCCAAAACGCTAAAAATTAGTCTTTTAGACATCGAAACCAGTAGTATAGTGCTGCCGCCCTAGGACTCCCACCTTCATTCCGCCGTCGGCGCCATCCACCGGCGCCATCCGGCGAGTGTCAAGTGACGTCATAAACCGGCGACTCGAGTTTTTGCACCACGCGTAAAAGTGAAATATACAAGTGACGAGTTTTTCGCATGCGGTGTGTGACGTCATAGTGAAACTTGTTATTTCTAAAGCGTGAAATATCTTTGGTTTTGTGGATATGTAAAGAATGTGTCATAGTTTCAGAAGCATAATACCGTGTGAACCAATTGGATTCATCTGGAGTCTAGAGAATGCGATCATTGTATTTACACTAACATGACCTGAACCTTAAGTGTCATAGTGAAACTTGTTATTTCTAAAGGGTGAAATATCTTTGGTTTTGTGGATATGTAATGAAAAAGTTAGTTACGTCATAGTTTCAGAAGCATAATACCGTGTGAATCAATTGGATTCATCTTTAAGGAAACTCTTTAAAATAGCGGTTCTCAACTAGTGGGCCGTGGAGCATTTTGAGTTGGGCCATACAGAGCTTTCATCAGATCTCAGTCTCTTTCTTTATTTCAAATGTTGTATTTAAGAATTTTAGTCTTGTTTTAGCATTTAAGCTGGAAAGAATCTTAGGGTAGAAAGTAAGAAATAGTATAAATTTAGTGTAGTGTTTAGACATTCCATTATCTATAATTAACAATTCCATAATCCATTTACTCATAACTTTGAGAAGTGGGCCACGAAATATTTTACAGAAGAAAGGGAGGCCACGACTGCAAACAAGTTGAGAACCCCTGCTTTCGAAAAACCAGAAAAGCTAAGAAACTCTTGTACTGAGCCAACTCAAAGTTAAGTTTTATCGTTTGTCACATGCACTTTGCACAGTATAAGTTGTTTGTTTTGTTATGCTGACTTTAAATGCGACAGATACACAACTGATAATTAAAAGCAAAAGCAGAATAGATAGCGCCTTAAACTGAGAGTTAACTTTAATTTATTGACATGAGCTTTTGCAAGCTTGATTTTGCCTTTTCAAACCTAACACTAAGGTGGCTAAAGTTTCGAAGAGGTTATGTTAAAATCTGCCATGATGCTCACAAAACTATATGATTATATCCAAAACTTTGCAGTAAACACCAGCTCTGTTGTTTTCTTACCTGAAAATAGCTAATTCACAATGACTTTTTGTTTAAAGCAAGTTCAAGTCTTGGTAAATTATTAAAAACTCTTTAAGAAATTTATACTATGAAATTTACGACGAAATTCAACTACAGACCAGTTTACTTGCTAGACTAGAAGCTCCAAACCTAAGCTTCTTGCAAGAAAGAGTGCATAGGCTGCACAGGCAAATATTAATTTTTGTGATGCTATTTTTTGTGTAATGGGATTATTGTGGTGTATGTAGCCTATACGCGATCCCAAGAATCCAGGATATCGCGACAATTCAAGTCTCAAACCCAACAATTTAAATCATAGCCTCATATTCAGCAAACAATTGTTAAAACTGACTTTCTGGAATGAAAACAAGAAAAAAGCCTGCACATCACTGCATATTATGTATTATAGGCCTCACCGAGAATCATCGTCGATCGTTTCTAGATGAGCAATGACGTCATAATCTATAGCACATGGTTGACAAATAGAATTGAAAGAATTCCAATGGTTTTCAACTCCAGATGTTACGTCTTGATTATTTCCATCTACAAGGTAATCGATGAATTCTTCGAAAGTAGGCACTTTACGTTTTTCTGAAAGAATTAAGTAAAAATTACAAGGTACGTCATTGTTAACTTATATATATAACTAACAAACATATTTGTAAAATAAAATGCGTCGAAATAAATTCACCTCTTTGTCTGGATTGATTTCCATATTTTTCTAGAATCATTCCTGATCTTTCTATGAACTTTTTCTCTTGCGGATTGGCCACTTTGTCGTTATATGACGATATGATGCGCTCATAAGGATGGCGAACAACTATTAGTTTGATGAAGTTGCGAAAACTCTCCGGCAAGTTTTCGCCTTTGAAAAGATAACGCTTGGCCGTCAAAATATGAACGTCGTCAGGTGTCCACTACAGATGATTTGTTAAAGTAAATCATTCGAGATATCATAAAATCAAACAAATTCCAATGATTTATATCGCAGTAGGCTACAAAGGTAAGCTGATTTCAAAACTGTTAATTGTCGTTTTAATTACAGTATGCGTGTTTAATGTACACGCGTTCATTAATCGTCGGCCTTTGTTAGCATTCGGTATGCAAATCACTGTAGAGTGTAGACAATTGTGTTATTCCAAACCAAGTAAGCTTTAATCGGTGCGGCCGAGCATATAGTTATTGTCCATAGAATAACAATTTCTGAACAAAAAGTGTGAACAAAGAAATAGTTTTGCAGTTCTGCGAAAGTTGACCCAGTTAAAAATACGTCATAGGAAACATTTTGTATACAACAATAGCAAAGCGTTTAAACACCACATATTCAAGCACTTCACAAATAATAGTCTTATCAGTTCTGCACCAAGAATTACGCTTAATAATTAGTGCTGTTTACTGATAAAGCTGATGGTTCACAGAAAGCTTATTGGTTAAAGCAGTGGTCTTCAACCTTTTTTGAGAAATCACCACCTTTTCGGAGTTCTGGGTCAAAATCGCCCCTATGATTATTTTTGTACGAATGTATTTGCTTCTTGCGATATACAATATGCTTTGAAATTATCACAAAAAAAGAATAATCACAAACAAAGCAAGTATGACGTTATGCAATAATAGCGCGGTAAATAACGGATACATAATTATAAAATCACAACTTGGAAGACAATGGAAACAACGTCTTCCACACTTTTGAAAAATAAAATCGCCCCCCAGCTTCAAAAATTGTCACAATTTCCCCCTTGATGGACAATGTCGCCCCCGTTGAATAACCCAGGTTTAAAGTAACAGAAAATAATAATCTATAAGAGAGATAAGCCTATATGACTTACATTCGTATGGCCATTCAGTTCCATCAAAACGCCCTTCATATGGGTAGTGCCCACTTTCGGAATGTAGCAATAAGCAAACTTATATTCTTTGGAAAAGTTGATTCTTAATAACCTCTTCTCGTCTTCGTGTAGTCCTGAAAAATTAAAAACTAAACTTTTTAGATGTTGGGATTTGTCTCATAACATGAAATGACAATGTAAATAAATTCTTGTTTAAGATACTTTGATCTGTGACTCATATTGTAGCATGACCAGCATAGTTTGTGACTTTAAGTAATTGCTAAGCATCACGGCAAGTGAATGCATATTGTAACTTATTTAAAACTACATTAAAAACAGGATGGCAAGTAACTAAAGGAAAGGTTTCTTTTACTTTGTCTTAATCTTTCCAGTGGAGTTTCTTAATTTTTCTACAAAATGCTATACTACGATTTTTCATAAAAATTAATTTACAGTGTTTCTTTATTTGCGGTGAGTCTTGGAAAAAATCTTACAAATGCATATTGTACACTGCAGAAAATGTTTTAAGAAAATAACAGCTAGCCAACTATTTAATGACAAATAAACGATATGTGATATTCAATAATATTTGTAATCATAAACGAGAACAATGCAAGCAGAAAGCACGTGCCGGCTGGCTTGTACCTAAACTCTCACAAGCTTGTTTCAGTTGCGCTTTTCTTTGCTGCATTCGCTCAGCCATATTTGCAATGAACATGTCTTCTGTATATCCAATGTTGTCGCTTGTATGAACTGTCATGGAATTACTGGCTTGTGCAAACGGCAGCATTCTTTCTTTGTTTAAAACAAAATTTCTTCGTTTTGCTACTACAGCAAACTGGCTCCATGTATTCAAAATTAATATCAAGATGAAGGTTACTGCTAATACCAATAAAAAAGCTTTCTTCAAGTTGATAAAGCCACGGTATAACATGACTATTACGCTTTGCCTGCCACAAATTCCTGAGGTTATGATCCCTGTGCAACATGCGTACTGTGTGCAACATGCAGTCTGCACAAAGCGCTTAGTTACTGGAAAGAATGTGTGATATGAGCACATCAGTATTACAATGAATTAGACAGTCGGGTTCTGTCGAATAATTTAGGCAGGAAATAGTTACGGAGCTGATACGTCCGTTAGCTTTTCCCTGACTGTAAGAAGTGTTACGCTGAAGGGAGTTAGTTGCGACCGAATACTGGTAGCTGCTGCTGGGTGGCATTTGCATCCAGTATCATTACCCTCAATGCCAACATGCTCCAAAGTCCAAACTAACTTAGCAGTGATCAGAAAAATCAAAGCGTATTCATTAGTATTCAACACTATCATGGAAAGTTCGTTACGATACTGTATCCCAGTAAGGAAGCATGGCACCAAACTGTTGCAAAGCAAATAAATTAAAACCTTTGTAACGAAATGTGCTAAACTAATTTGTGGTTAGAAAACCAACATTTACTTAAATGCTTAAAAGGATTGTTGTTTCGTATCTACGAATAGTTTTTTCAAGTTCGAAGTAAGTATATCGTCACGTTCCGAACCAAAAATCAATTACTTCCTCCATCATTCATAATTTTTTCTAAATAAGCTAGTTCACAGCAAAAACAAAACAATTTTTGCCTTCTCTTCTACAGTAACAAGATATTATAACAAAACCAAAGGTGGGGTGGACAAAATGTTGGGTGAGTACACTGTAAAACGACGGACATTGCGTTGGCCTTAGGCGTTTTTGTATAACACGATCGACGTCACTGGCTTAGCGTCGTTTATCATGTACAGGGAACACAACCCAGAGTTCAGGAAAAAGGACTAACGGAGAAATTTTCCGAAAGATCTTGCGAAACAGCTATGTATGCCTTCAGTGGAAGCCTGCTCTACCAACCGGATGGTGATGAGAAACTGTTTTCTTCGAGCTGCAGTGGAAATGGTTCTAGGACGGCACACTGCGACACCGCCAGAAAGGACAACAACTAACTCCAAAGAACCCCATGGAAGTCGTGGAGCTACATCGATTGTTGGCAGCTGCTATGTCTGCTGAGACCAGAAACGAAAACGACGTAAGACCAGGAAAAGATGCGTGGCTTGCGTTCAGCCTGTTTGCGACGAACACACACTAACAAGAACAAGGTGTATTACTTGTGAAACGGACTAAAGCCACGTCGATTAAGTTTTCTTTCATATTTCTGTATCAAATAAACCATTTCTGTAATCTGTTTTACTCAACATTCAAAAAATTGTCTTTGTATTATGAATTCTGGCGTCATTTCGATACGAAATGTGAAAGAGTACAACTGTACCCATGCCGCCTCTTTAGGGTGTAAAACAACTCGATCCTCAATCTCGGCAACGTGTAAAGATATTTTGCCGAAATTTAGTCTGCATAATCTAACACAAAAATGCAGAGATGTCAGGAAATTTCAGGTCTCTCAGGTTTCTGGAGAAAAGACTGTCTTAATTTAAAATTGGAAAGGTTTCAATCGTACCCATGCAGTCGGACGAAGGAAAACTTAATATGCAATAACAAATAAACTAAAAAAATTGATAAACAAGTTCCCAATTAAGTAGCCTACTTTAATAACTATCACGTACAATCGAATACTGGGACATTAGCATTGGAGTACTTTCAAGTACGACAAAAATGTTACTCTAGTCAAGTCCTTACCGTAACTCAAGTAAAGCAGCTCCGATACAGCAAATAAATCGATTCTAGTGTGCGTTTGCTCGACTATTCGATTACGTACTTTGTGTGGCCAGATGCTTCAGAAGCAATCTCTTCAACTTTGCTGATTGCACATCACGTGATTGGCTTTAAATGCAAAGTGCAGTGAAGCGTGCAACAGATAAATCTTGAAGATACTCAGCCGGCGCACAGCAGGGCTGTGATTGGACATAGTCGGCAGAAAACTGAAGCAGAACAGGATGAAGTGACCAACAGCAGATATTTTTTGTTGCGATTGCTAACAATAACAATCGGGTCTAGTATACAAGTGCACAACCACAGGGTGCCTTTGTATACTAGACCCCAACTACTCAAATGGTGATGTCATCTGGTTGTGCATTTTGTAAACAGCACTAGACCCCACCTTTCCATATAGCCTAGGCTTAACAAGTGCAAAAGGTTAATGTGCAGTGAGTGCATATTTTGTACGCTCTTTAGATACTTTGCAACCTATAGTTCTTACCTATCACCGGATTAGAAAGTTTTCCATTTTGGATGGATAAATCAGAAGCAACAAGCACCAAAGTTTAAGTGCATGTGGATTTAACATATCATGTATCAGTTTGCAAACTTTCCGGTCTGGATCTACCTGCCCACCAGACAAGAAACCGGTTATTTTTGTCTGATGTAAACTTAACTTAATAGTAGAAAACAGTCGGTGCTCAAGGTACTAAAGTGAAAATGGTGGAAAAGAGTTTTTCTTTCTGAAATACCTTCCACTTTTCTCAATAGTTTGCACAACAAACGCGTATTCATTGATTAAAAGTAGCGGTAATTAATTTTGCTTGTTAAACAGAATATGATTCAGAAAAACTGGAACAAAAATGCTGCATAATGTATGTAATGTTGTCTTTAAGCTTTATTATATGTTGGTGCCAAAATGATAAAGCTGTTTTTAGAGTAATTGCTTAGATGGATTTTTACAATGCAAAAAATTTACTATATTTGAATGAGGATTGCATTGTGCAAGTTGCTAAGATAAGAAAGATTTCTTACATAGCTTAGCTTATTATTCTTATATAACTTTCTTCGTATGAAAGCCTGGATGGAAAACAGTGATGATGTCATAATCCTTCATTACTCATACCTGGTGTGGGCGTTTATAGTTGACCTGGACCCTGATTTTCTATGGTGTCATAATAACTGATTGCACCAATTATATTCCGTAATGGAAAGTTTATGTCATAGATGAAAGCTTTGGCCAATACAAACTAACGTTCCAGACAGTCTACTATTGGAATGAGATTGCCATTAACTAACTTCACATGCAACTTAATGCAAGTATTGGTATCAAAGCAAAACTAAGCATTTATTTGTCGCTGTCTGTTGTTTTAATCTAGACATGTGAATTGCTGCAATACTTATGTTTCGGTATTGTCTAGGTTAGGACCTAGGTGCTACAATATTGGGGAATTTAGGGGAATTTGCCAAAATATCAGATGTTTAAGTGAAAGGCCATTAAAATGTGGAAGTCAATTTTGTTTTTCTGTTTTCAACTTTTTACTGTGACAGTGTTTATTTCTGCCAAATATGCAAGTGCAAGTGTTGCATTTCAAGATCTGGGTGGAAACCAGTGGACTGCGTCTGGAACTACACCGCCTTCTAAAATTATTTTGTCCCTTTTGAAAACCCAAGTGCCTGGATGTGTACACACGGACTGGATTACAAATCAACCAAATAATTTAACACATGTATAATTAATTATTTTTATAAATACTGCACAGATCGTAAACTAAATATAACATGGTGTATTTAATAGTAATGTTTACTGTTTTATGACTACTTATAGGAATTCCTTGTTTTCCAACTTGTTTGTATATACTTATTTGTATGTAATGTGTTTCAGGACCCATATTACAGATTTAATGATGCAAGTCTGAAGTGGATTGCTGAATCTGACTGGCGATATTCTAGAACATTCAAAGTGGACGATGCAATTATGAATACCTATGAGCAATGGTTGATATTTGAAGGTCTTGACACTGTGGCTACTATTACACTGAATGGTAGAGTTTTGGGGAAATCTTACAATATGTTTGTCACCTATGTAAGTCAAATTAAGATCAATGTTTGGTGCCAGAGATTTCTGTGTTTATTTTGCATTGCATTGTGATTCGGATAATAAGTTATCATATATTTCAATTGAGTTTTATGCTCAGGGTTTCAATGTCACTGGTTTACTACAAACAAATTTTAATATGCTGGAAGTATCGCTTTCATCTGCGGTGAGGTATGTTCAAAATGTTGCCAATACATTGTCGTATGATATTCCACCTGACTGTCCTCCAGACGTGCAACATGGATTCTGCCATGTCAATTTAATTAGGTGGGACTTTCAGACTCTTGCTAAACAGAACTAACAAACAAACAAACAAACAAACTTTTAAAGTGTTACTTATTTATTTGATATTGCAATCAGTTTTCTTTAGGCTGTTACAGAGAAGTAACTATGCCATTGTTATTGACTATCCCATACAGTGATATCCCAGTTTGCACACATTTAAGTTCCCATCCCAGTTAAGTACGCAAAAATTTATCACAAAATCTAGATTAAACTTTTTCAGCAATTTATTGGTATTTACAAAATAAACAAAGAGATGAAAATTTTATTGCACAGGATGGTTACCATTATAATTTAGCCTACAGTATTTACCTCAGATATCAGCTTCCGAAAAGATTACATACCCCCTTCTGTTTTCTACTTTGAGATGCAACTATGATTATATTACAGTTTTAATTCATTGTACTTACAAAAACGTTAGGCCGACTTCAGTTGAGACATGCATCAGTTTTGAATGGATACTGATCAACACCCCAAGTTTTGCTGAAATATACATTATGTAATAATATACGCCTAATGTAAAGCTACTGTATTTACATAGCCATAACTGTCAAGTGCACACCTTTCACCTAAGTTCGCATAAACTGGTCAGATTCAAGATGCGAACTTAAACAGGATGTTATTGTACTCTGTCTTTGTTATGTTTATTACAAAAATTTTGATAATCCAGAAGCATGATCTATAACAATCAATTTACATGTTTTCAACTTGGAATCATTTTAACTAAAATGAATTGCCCTTGAGCTTACACTGAACCGACCAATTCAGTAACCTAAAAGTCATATCATTTGCTTCGTTTATTTACTTAAACTGCTGTTTGCAGAAAAGAACAGAGCTCTTTTAGCTGGGATTGGGGACCTGCCTTTGCCACTCAGGGGATATGGAAACCTGTTTACTTAATGTCTCTTAATTATGCTGTAATTAGGCGTGCGACTGCAATTTTTGACTGGGGTATGTAACAATATGAACAAAAGTATGACTAAAGCTGATCAATTGTTAAAATTGCAATTGTTGCAAAACATAAATCTCTTGTTTATTTTAGAATGTGATCTGGGAACCAATGTTTTGTTTTAATTCAGACAACCACATGTTGAATGTTGATGTTCGGTTTTTGCTGGTAATGTTTGCAAATCACTTACCTTTGTATGGGAATGTTAGCATTAGTGTTCCTGAGCTTAACGTCGAGAAGATCTTTTCTAATATAACTTTGCAAAGGACCCAAACTGAAATTACAGACAAAAGCTTTAGTATTGACTTCTCTGATGTAAGTAAATGTACTTATAGCTTTTAAGTTGTGACGTTATGATTATCTTTACATTTGTATATGCAAATGTTTATTTTCTTTTGAGATGGAATGTGTATTTATGAACAAAAGCAACCTGCTTTTCGCAGGTGGACTTTGAGAGATGGTGGCCTAATGGATATGGTGACCAAAAGCTTTACAACATTTCAGTATCATTCCATTCATCACTTGGTGATGACCAAAGTCATAAGCACTTTATGTTAGTTTGTTTTCATAAATTATCATCAAGTTTGTATGAAAATAAACTGCATTGTTCCACATATGCATATGTCGCGCATTTATATGTTGTACCTATTTATCCCACACATATTGAAAACTGATAATGGTATCCGTATAGTTTAAACCAGCTATGTCCTGCCCGCAAACCGCATGCGGCCCGGTTAAAGATTGTTGGGATTATTTTTACGCACGAAATGTATGATGACAACTTGTCTTAATTTGGCAGAAAACAGTTGTCCAGAAAATTATGACCGACGGGAATTAACGACAACATCGATTCTATCTTGAATCGAAGTGCGTGCTGACGTGCTTAAATGTCGAAATCTTTAAATTGACACAAAAAAACTGCCATCTAAACATTTTCGTGATTTACTAATTTTTTCCAAAAAAGTTTTAAACTTTTTGATGTGCAGTAAGTATATATTTTCATATGCACAGATCCTATTGAAAAAGTGACTTTATTTTTCGCTCAATAAGGCATTTTAATTGGACATACCTGATTTAAGCAATGCCGATGCTATCGTAACTACCAAACGTACTTACTTTAAGTGATGAACGTAAGTTGTAAACCGCTATAGTACTTTGGACTGTTTACCTTTTGTTTCAGGTTTGGTTTCCGCAAAGTAGAACTGGTGCAAGAGGCAATTAAAGACAGCACTGGACTAAGCTTCTATTTTCGAATAAATGATTTGCCGATTTTTGCCAAAGGTGCTAACTGGATTCCAGCAGATGCTTTCAACAATAGGGTGACAGTTGAAAGGTAATTTCACTAAAACTTTCGTGCAATTTTGCAAACGCAATTTCAAATACGACTATACAATATTTTCGTACGTAGGTATGAAAATTTGCTGAAATCAGCAAAATCGGCAAATATGAATATGCTGCGAGTGTGGGGTGGCGGAGTGTATGAGAATGAAGAGTTTTATTTAGCAGCTGATCGCCTTGGTATCATGTTGTGGCAAGACTTCATGTTTGCTTGTGCAATGTATCCTGCTACCGATAACTTCCTCTCAAATGTAACTCAGGTAGGATATATTAATACCTATATAAAATGGTGTAGAAAGAGGTATTAGGAAAAGTGGCCCAATACCGGTAAAAACATCTGTCCTAATACCGTTAGCCTGTTTCCTTCCAGCGAAGTCTCACGCAGCACAACGATACCACCACTTCCACGTGATTTTTATTATTTTGCTTTCTTGTACGTCGTTTCTGTTTTTCGAAATCTTTGAAGCCAAGCTTTTGTTTTTATCCTCACTCAGTATCAATCCATTTAACGGCGTGTGCAAGTGTATTTTTGTTTCTGACAAATTTGTATTTATTTTGTAGGCCATCTTCTAAATTTGTTTATGATAAATTTAGAAAAGATTCGCCTGGAAATTTATTACTTTGTTTAAAGGATAATTACGTTACGTTTTGACCTTTTAAACCACTGTTTAAAACCAACTGTTGTTAACAATGTTTGTTACTGGAAATGCTTGTGCGAACCGTGGCACTAGGTCAAAACACATAGTTGTTCTAATTAAACGGTAGTGCACTTCGGAACGTTGCGTAGTTTCTAAACCGCTAGTCAATGACTTCGGCAGGCACGAGTTGATGAGCACGTACATCAATTAAACTGTTTTGTTTTTTACCAATGTATCACGACGAATAGCAAGTTTTGGCAATTAAAATTAGTAAATCTTAGAGGGGAAATGTTTAACTTTTGTTCGTTTAAATGTTTGGCAAAGCGTTAAATGTTTAATTTTGCAAACGAATTAATCCCAAAATATTATTAAGAAAAGTTCATTTACCACTTGCCAACAACAGGTGGTTTACCAAACCGAAATGGTGCAGGTACAGTATTGTGCTCAATGTTTACTGCAAACAGAGTCATCCGTTATCACACAATAGGGCCACTCCAACAAGAAAGAATCCACGAATAGCGATGTGCCGTGAGGAAGATTATTCGGGTTCGTGCGAAACCGAATATCATAAAGGTCGACACGAACGAATCCCGAGTCTATTCGTATTAGAACCAAACAATAAAATTTCATCCAAAATTTGTCAAGTCTTACTTGTAACATGATGTAATCGATAAACAAATTGCTTTCTTTCGAAAAATAGTGTTTAAAAAACGATTGAAAAAGCAAAATCGTTAGGAAAACGACCTTCATTATAAGTACTGCTGACTCTAGTTTAGCTTTGTCGGGAAATTAGATCATAATTTTTAACAAAAGTCAGTAAATTTATAAGTAATATTGCATTCGGGTTCGCTATTGTTGGTATTCGTGTTCGCCCGAATCTTCCATAAAGGCGATTTTCGGCGATTCTGTTCGGTTTTGGGTTCGTATCGGCGCATCCCTATTCACTAATATAATATCCCATTACTTTCGGGAAATCCCCCAAAAGCGTGAGAGTTTTGATTAAATCTCTTTTTTTGGTCGGCATCCAAGTCTTTCCCTCATACCGTTTGCGCAATTTCAGCTACGCTACTTTGTAAATAATATAACATACATATTACTGGACCAAACTAAAGCGAAGTACTCATACATACGTCTTATGTAGTCAACAAAAAATTACATGATACTCCTTAGTGTTGAAGGCTGAAGCAGTAAGCAATGTATTTTGTCACAATCACAACTACGTTTCATTACTAATAGGTAGTTGACATTCTAAGTCTGAGTATTATTAGTATTTTTGATATGAAAATAAGTTTTTTTTTGCTCAAGATTTAATTCATTCTCTAACATTTTGTAGGAAATTGACCAAGCTATGTGGTCTCTGAAACACCATCCATCCATTGTGATCTGGGCAGGAAATAATGAAAATGAAGCTGCTTTATCCACAGACTGGTACAATACCACTGAGCACTTTGACCGTTATAAGCAAGACTATTTGTCGCTATACGTTGGTAAGTATCCCAAACACTGCAATCTATTTCAGGTTTTATGTTTAACGCAAAAATTCACTGTATTAGACACCGTACATAAAACGGTAAAAAGCTTGGACACCACTCGGCCATTTGCCACTTCAAGCCCGAGCAATGGCCTCGAGACAAAGCAGGAAGGTTGGGTCGCCAAGAATCCATATGACCCTAACAATGGAGATGTCCATTATTACAATTACAATGATGATTGCTTGGACATCACAAAGTACCCAGCAACACGGTGTGCAATGCTAGTAATGGAAAATGTAGTCATTCGTTACTGATGATGAATTTCCAGCTTCTATTTTCACTGCTATTAACTCAAATAACTGCAAACTATCCAGGTTTGCGTCAGAATATGGCTTTCAGTCATGGCCGTCTTTTGAAACCATCGTGCCAGTGACGGTTGCTGAAGACCGGAAGATGAACTCTAATTGGTCAGATCATCGTCAACATCATGCCACAGGCAACCAAGAAATGCTTAATCAGATTGCTATGCACTTTAATATGCCAAATGTCGGCAATTCTACTCAAGTTTTTAAGGATACAATTTATCTTACACAGGTTAGGTTAACGCGCTTAGCTAGGCGTTTTAGTCTGATTCATCAATATTTGGTTTTGTATGTGTCACTAACCTCATAGGAAAGATAGATTTCATTTTATTTACTCGAATATTTCCACAAAAAGCCTAGCTAAGCAACTGCTGTGGTAAACAGAACTTCTGCAGTTGCCTTTTTCGTGTTGACTAAGCAAACAGCTGTTAGAACAGTATCTTTTGATGCTTTCAGCAGAACTATCTGTGCTCCCTTACGCGAAACCGAAGTACATCATATTGCAAAAATAATTTGTGTATTTATTTTAAAACAACTGAGCTACTGTATATGTTTCAGATTATGCAAGGTCTTTGTTACAAAGCTCAAACTGAATTCTATCGAAAGAGTAGAAACGAAACTGTTAATGGTGCTGGCCATACGATGGGAGCCCTATACTGGCAATTAAATGACATTTGGCAAGCCCCCACCTGGTCTTCCATAGGTTGGTACACTTTGCCACTAGTTTAATAAATGCAAAATGTTTTATATTAACCTCATTCAATCATTTTAAAATTTATAACGCTGTGTGTCTGTGTAATTTTTGTTTAACATGAAGAAATTCAACGAAAACTTTTTAGTGAAACTTAAGTTCAATGAGCAAAAGACGAATTAGCTATTTTAGTTGTAAAAAACAACAGAATCAGAGTTTGCAGTTCGCAATCACACATCGCATTTAACACCAACACAACAAACAATTACTTACTACAATTATTACTGTATTTGGGTATATTGAGTCTAATTCAATCAGTTATCGACCTATTTCAATGGTCATTCTGCAGAGTATGGTGGAAAATGGAAAGCATTACATTACTTTGCAACCAAGTTCTTTGCACCAATATCCTTGATAATGTACGATGATGATACCATTTTAAAAATGTATGCGGCATCGGATGTCAACAATCCTGTATATGGCACCATGGTTCTTACCATAAGATCGTGGATTAGCTTTGGGTTTACTGGGCAGAAAACTTATCAGGTCAACATACTGCCACACAGATCTGTCAAACTGGCCGAGGAAAGTCTCGGTCAAATCTTACACGAAGGGGGTTGTCCGTACAAGGTAATTGAGTCCAGTTATTGTGTGTTAACATGGTGTTTTTCCGCACATTGGATATAATTTATTTCAATTTTATTGTGATTGGTTAAACGTTCACCTTCACCAAGAGAAGATATTACTAGTAGCTTGGTCAAACCATGTTTATTGGCCTTAACGCATTGTTAGGAGATGTTTAATAACAATAACTATAGTTATCAGTGTGAAAGTCTGTCACCAAAGCTTTGAAACAAATACCGATAACATTCTGGCCCAACATTCCATTGCAGGAGTTTGTATTTTTACTTTTAGTCACATTTGATCTTGAGCAATTTCTAATTAAATTCTATTTATTGTACAGGAAGTGTGCTACCTCACTCTCGAAGTTCTCAACCAGACGTCCATTCCGATGAGCTTCTTTTTCCCAGTTGCGTTGAAGGACGTAGACGGGCTCGGAAAAGCTGTTTTCACTGTAAGTCTTGCCTCCCAACATTTGCAAAATTTTTGTTTACTTTGACAACACAGAAAAGACAAGTGTTTGCGTAAAGAAAGGTGACTCAGCGACTTTTTCTCATGCTTTTGCATAAAATGTTTCACGATAATATCACAAAACTTACAACTTTTGTTCGTTTTGCAAGTATTTCACGATTGTATACATTTTCATAAATTATGTTACAGGTTGAAGGAATGGCCAAATCTAAGGATGACGAATTTCGATTTGTTCTAAGAAGTACCTCGCCTGCTCTGTTTGTATGGCTTGAAGCGAAGGGCATTAAAGGTAACTCATGAAAGCACTTGCGCTTACGGTTTCCGTTAGTTTTAAAAAATGAGCCAGATCTGATGCTTTGGTCTGGAAGGTTTCAAATGATGGCAATGCTTTGAATTGAAAAGCTTAAACAACATTCTCTGTTGTACTCACAGTAAATTTCTTATTCTCGTTTAGGACGGTTTAGCGAGAACGCGTTTACAATGCCGGAATCCGCAAAGTCCTTAACTTTTTATTCGTGGCAAAAAGATTTATCTGTTGAAAAACTGAAGAATAGTCTCGAAATCAAGTCGCTGTATGACATATACAAGCATAACACAGGTAAGTTGCTGATACAATACCTGCACTATATTACGCATTAACCTATTGAATTAGACAGTAAAGTAAGTTGCAAACAAACGTATTTTGCATTGCATTGCATTTACATTCGGCCGTATAGATGTTGTAATCGTACCCTACCGTGAAGTACAGTATTTCTTGCGTTGTTTATTGTGTGCTGGTAAACTATTATCCAGCAGCCGAAGAGGTGGTATCCTTTGCTCCAAGCGACATCGTGCGGACATCGGCAGGAACCTGGTTGGATGACGTTCACACCAAACTTATCTTTGGCATAGTTGGATTCCTTTTTATAGTTATTGCCTCTGCTCAAGTGATATGTTTAGTTTTGAGGTGGGTCATGGTTAGTTTCTTCTTGACCAGTATCTCAACCCAGCATCTGCGACTAGTTACTGAGTTTGCAATGTGTCATGGTTTTCTTTAGTGGCTCCGATGAAAATTACTTTAGTTACATTTGATGTTAAACATTGCCAACTACGTCTCCGTGAACTTGTGACAGTTGAAGCAATTTCCTTGAAACTGTTGTCATTTTCGTTAACAAGCTTCTTGTCGCTATTTACCTAGCTTTCTGCTTCAAAACCAGTGAAGTTACATCGTTTAGCCATTTTTCCGCATGTTCTCGGTGATTCAAAACGCTAATATGTTGCAGGTTAAATAAACCGATCCACAGGCCACGAAAGCAGTCATGCGTGGACCCCAACTTGAAACCTTCCTGTCAAAATTTGCATAAAAACAGCAGTGTAAGTTCGTGGGCCTCGGGCGGTGAAAGCACGGATAATAATCGGTACGATGATGATGGACCTTTGGGGTTTCTAATTCAATCCAAGAGTGCGAATGGAGAAGTTTCGAAAAAGACAGAAATTCGATTTTACATCATATAAATTTTTATCAGGTTTTAACTGTGCGTACATTTTGGTTTTGCTGCGATATGCAACCTAGGAACTTTTGCCAATTTCTGTAATTTTTCCATGTTTTTTCAGGTTAATTAACTTAATTGCGCTACTTGCGAAAGACAATTTGCCTATTACCGTTTCTTAGTCATTTGAAATATTAATTTTTGCAGTGAGATATGATCCAGTGTTATATTTCTTTCAAAATCAAATTTCCCGTGTTGTCATTTTTTCAATTTTGTTCAGTAAACTGGGCTATATTATGCTTTTATATGAATTGTTCTCAAATTATGTTTTCATTACATCCGTTTTGTCGTAATACTTTCTATTGCAATCTATTTTATATTTCCACAGCATGATTACATATACATTTTCCTAAAAGGAGATATACTGCAATATAATTAGTTACAGGAATATAATTCATTACACATAATTCATGCTTGATACAGAAATGCGAGAGCACCCTTTTGGGGTAAACGAAAATCGTTTCCGAAATCAATAATTTCGCTGCAAAGGAGGGAAATCGTCGTTATCATGATGCAGCAAATAAAATCAAAATTTCGGCTTTTACCTTTATGAGCCTTGACTGTCGTGGACCACAGATATGACAACCAAAGAATTATTTATGCATCAACAAACTGTGTGTTAAGATATCTATAGACTGACGATTTGCTTCACCACATCTTCATTCTCGCGTAACGGCGTTTGTTTTGAACCTCTTTTAAAGATAAGCTAGCCCTGTTTTAGTCATGCTGAATATTTGTTCGGATATATGGAAATATTTTAAAAAGGTTGTGTTAAAAGGCAGCGTGTTTTGCCCGAAAGTTGCAGCCTGCGAATAGCGTACGAGCATATTTGAGAACCAATGCCTAGCCTTTGAAATGATTTTATACCATGATATTTAGCTAGCATACAGGCAGACAAGCTTACCGACTTTTACCGTACCGGCCAACCAGTTTATTGTATATTGTATTGTTTATTTTTCGCCATTAGCCTAGTTTCAGAGTGTAGGCTACATGATAGTTTTAGCTATAAAACTAGACTTTTTTGCCGGATACCGTAGCTTAGGGCCTTAGGCTAGCCAGGTCTATAGGCTAGTCCAGCAGTCTTTACCTGGTTTGTACTTCATGGCAAGATTCGCCGAGATCTCGGATGTGCAAACGCGCTAACTGAGGTTTGCAACGACTTGCTAAGTGTACACCTATCCAATCTTACTCCACTGCATTTTTAAGCTAACACTTATAACTAGCTTATAACTTAGATTTATCAAACGCCTTACTAAAACATGCTGTGGCCCGGATAAATTTTCAGCAATTTTTATCGAAATTTAGCCAATCCTTATGGCTAAATAGCCAGCCTTGCTCACTTGTCACGCTTCTATGATTCTAAACATGTTTCACAGTGTTACTTGTGAATTTTTCCCTATTAAATGTATGTCCATTGCCTATTTGTGCAAAGTGTTTTAGCAATTGAACTCACCTGCCACTTGATAATATCCAAAAAATTGTGACTGCCTTACACCTCGTAAGAAACTACCCATGGTTGAATATATTGATAAGCTGCATAGACTTTGCGTTTCCTTTCTTAAAGTGGTAGCTGCAAGCAGGCGTTGTAGCACAAAGCATTGTAGGTCTGTAGGTAGCATCTCGCTTTGGTAGATACCACAAATGCAAAGTTTTAGCTTAAGATTGTAACATCAATAATATCTATTATTACATAAATGTACTATTCGAACAAACCTTTGTTTGAAGGTAAATTTAAACTATTAGGCAACTATTTATTTTACAAAGTCAAGTGTGCAGAAATTTTACCCAAAATTTATCTCAGGTGTCAGCAGCTACAAAATATAGACCGGGCCCCTACTCCTTATAGGTAGAGCCTTTATATCAGTCATTAGAACCCTAAAGAGAAAAAGGTTATGCTCGAGTGATTTTGAACCTATTGGCTGCCAAGCTTGATGAAACTGTTTTCCACAATTTGGAGGGAGAGACCTACTCTTTCTTATTCTAATGGTTGATAAAAAAGCTCTACCTACTCCTCAAGCTTCTTGTCCCAACCGGGCTTGAGCGGTTTTTATTGAAGAATTTTAAGTCAAGAGTTTGATTATGTATAGGCCTAAAATTGTACTGTAACTCCATCTAGGCTGTTGCTATTAGCAAAATAAGATAAGTATTTAAGTTTTGTTATTTTAAGAGGCCAAAGTGCAAGCTTAATTTTATGTATATCCTAATGTGTGAATGTGTTCGATATTCAACCTGGAACTGGTTTGGTTATCATTATTTTCGCAAATAACAACAGGCTATCACTGTAAAATGGTAGGTGTTACGAGGTGTAGTGCTGTTGCAACGTCTAAAACAAGGTTATCAAGAATGCCTGAACTTGCTAATGGTGGCAGAAGCTCAGTTGCAAACTCCACCATCAAAAGTTCAGCAATAAAGCCGAGCTTAAGCGGAATTCCAAGGTAATTCTTTTGGATATGCATTAATAAGGTGATGTTTGTAGTTGGCACAAGCTAATATAAAAACTGAATTATGATTGCTGAAGCTGCCAGCTGTACACCATATATAGCCTACACTTGCTATGTCCTTACTTTTGCAAGCAGAATGTTACATCAGTAAAGTATTAAGTATTTCCATTTATGTCTTGTGACATGGGCATGGTGTTGACACAGCCTATGCTATATAATTAAACGCAAAAACTTGGGCGTTAAAATACCTGCAAGGTTACAGGGTCCCACTTCTCCAGCTCTAACTGCAACCTAAATTGATATCACAATAGTAAGTATATAATTTTATTTGCTGCCACCAAAGCAGAGACTAATATATCGAAAGCTTAATACGCAAAGTAGTACCAACTCACTGTTTTAGTGTTGGTGTCAGTACCGGTATGTGAGCAGCTTTACATTGAATGAAAGAGGGTCACTATCTCAAATCCTATGCTTGCAAATGTGATTTTTATTCTCCATTTTGGTTTCTTATTTTTTTCTTCTAAATAATGGAAGAATCAGCAACCCCACTCACCTGGCAATATTCTCTGTTAACAGGTTGGGTGCTGGCCAAGGTATCAGGAAAATGGTTCTAAATGGGGGAGTAACGAAATCAAAAAATCGTTTGAAATCTAAGTCTAATGCATTAAGCTTGTCGGCACGAGGTTAGCAAAAACTTTTTATGAAACCTGTTTTGTTTTGTTCATTTAATCGTTGTTGAATATCAGTGCTATGCATCAATCAGCTATTATATCAGCTATTATAATACAAATAAGATTATCAATTTCTACATTGCGTTTTCCTTGTACAACAATTGCAATAGTTAAAAACTTCCAATTCTTGTTTCACACTTGTTTTTGTACCTTCGTATCACCTGAAGATGTCTTTCGGGTGAAATATGTCTTTCTAATGCGATAACATCCTCTGACTGATTCTAATACATTAAATACTAATTTAATTTGGTCACTGCTTTCATTCGAATTGTTTTACATAATGACAAATATCATAAAAAGCCTTGTTTTATGAGTTTGGTGAATTTTGACATTTACTTTCGCAGAGCCTCCACAGCGGCCCAGTGACAAGTTGCATCTAAATAAAGACACCAAGGTAGAATATACACCTGACCTGTCTAACTGCAGACTGTTTCCTTCACATTATCATTTGTTTTAGTTAATGGTTTGTTTTCTGCCTTTCAGTCAACTCAACAGACCAGTGGGTTTACTCAAAAATCATCTACTGGACCGATTTTTAAAGAGATTGTGCCATTACCAAAGAAGAACAGAAATGCCGAGAGAGCTGCTTTGAGCAATTTAAGCAATTCTCCTCGTATTAAAGCAGCTCATACAAAACCATGTGCTGCTGTCAATAAGGAATTTGTTGTTTCATTAAGCAAAGCCAAACCATGCAGAGCAGATGTTAAAAAAGTGGAAGAAAGAGAGACAGGTAATCATAATCACTTTTACTCACAGTTATGATTTCTCTAAGAATGTGATACCAGTACATAGCCAAAAGGGCTTGATAAGTCAATTTCTGAAAAGTTCATGTCAATCAACTAAATGTCAACACAGTTTTCAGTAATTGAAGCTTGGTAATTAATTCTGTTTCAGAATTTCTTTTCATGCAAATTTTAGCCAAACCCTGTAACGTACATGTCATGGTCTGTTTAATCTAACATAATGCATGTAATAGTTTCAGGTGATGAAAAGAGCATTTACGAAGGGGGTGAATTGAGTGGTATGTATAATGAAATGTGATTGGCATACTACTGATAAGTGTTTGTTGATAAAATCATCTCAGGTACACTTTAATGTTGTGAATATGATGTGCTAGACTTTGACTTCAAAGCAGACCCAGATGCCCTTGAAAGCATTCTTAATAATGAAGGTATCACGCAGGCACTGATGCAGAAGAAAATTTCTGGGGTTGAGGTAAGCAACGTAACTTTAAAAACTGTGCTAACACTCTGAAACTGTATTAACTTTGGTCATCCTGGTATGTAAGCAAAGGCATTTATTTGGGTAAAGACGTCAAACAGAATATTTAAAAAGGTGCTATTTGTAAGTGTTTGTTTTTTGAAAAAAACAAATTGCCATATGCGACATATGTTGGTAGGTAATATTTCTAATTGCAGCAAAGTCAGAAAGGTGAACCAAAAGCAAATACTTTGTTACTTCCGGACGGGAGGCCCTCACTATGTCGACGTGTACCGATAAAGCTCTCTGCTACCTCTGAGCATCGTATGTCAATGGGTGGACCAAAGAGGGTTTTGTCCGGAAAGAAAGGTGCAGTTCATTAACCAAATTACCACACAAAATTATTTTGGCAAAAAATGTATTTTATTATCACGTTGTTACAATATAACTTTAAACTAGTTTTTCAAGTGTTTGTTTCAATTTTTGTCTAACAAATTTTTGTGTATTTTCTACTACAGACATTATATTATTTTTGTGTTTTAGTTACGTCTCGCATGTCTTGCGCTGGACAAAAGAAAAGTTTTATCAAACCGTTAACCGGAAGTTTTCGTCATTCACTTTATTCAGTGGTACAAGGACGATATACACAGCATAATGACAACAAAACTCTACAAGGAAGACAATCATTTTTATCAGGTTCATTGACATGATCTTCCAAGCACACTCATAATAAAGTAGTTTCAACAATAAAGTATGTTTGTCTCCAAGATTTATGGAAATTAAGAGAAGTGTTTAAGCAGTACTACATGTATGCATATTGTATAATCTTTATAACAGATTTTTCTAAGCGATGCCCAAAAAAAGAACTAGAAGTGAACAAAATGAATCATACCGCAAGTAATGTGCCTCCTGTGTCTCCTGCCGTAAGCATTTTCTAATTTTAAAAAATTTCGTGATATTAAACAGTCAAATAAACATAACACAGCACAAAATGGCTGAGTTGCTAAAATCCCTTCCAGGTTCAACGAATTCTAAAACAGAGGGATGAAGCTCGAATATCTGCTTCACCTGCCTTCAGGGTACCTAAACCGAAAACCCCAACACCAAGACGTGTTCCCAAAAAAGGTTTTATTACTTTACATTTATTGTGGAAGCTCAGATCTGAAAGGCCATTAAATTTCTTCGTGTAACTATCCAAATTTTGAAACTTCAAAAAATTACCGTAATTCGTATTCTTATAAAGTTCTTGGGCTGGAACTTTTAAAGTTATAGAAAGTTTTAAATCAAGTGAAGGTTCCACTAGAAAACGTGGCATGATTAGTGTTATTTTGTTTTGTCTTTTGAGCAGTAAGTGCTACACTGAAATAGATCATAATTTGAGTGTGTATTTTTCTTGCAGGTAACAAAAGGGGTGTCAAATGGGCAGATGAAAACTCACCTTGTATTCGGGTAAGATAGATCTATTTCTGATAGTAAATGAGGTCTGTTCAAAATGTATCAGAATGTTGGGCATAAAAACACAACACACTGAGTATCACAAAATTTATTTAATCTCCTTGCAAGTCCACACACTATTGTCACCGTCTCTTGAACTCCTCCTCTGGAATGCTCCTAAGTTCGGGCGTCGATCTTTATGGGGCTGATGTTCCTTTTAGCATAGTCTTTTACTTAAGTTTAGGGAAGCTACCTAACAGGTGCCATATTGTTTTTGGCCAAAAACCTTGGATGGCATGAGGGGGCTCTGCCAGTGTTTTCCTGTCTAGGTGCTTTCTTCATACAGCGTCACTGAAGCAATGTAAAACCTTAAAGTATTACTCTTTATTAATCGCTTTGGTGCATATTTGTGATGCACAATGCTTCGTAAATCAAAAAAACAGATCGGCATCACTTTCACTTGCTGAGAAGTTGTCTTTCTTTTTTGAGTCTTAGTGATTCGAGATCAGTGCTCTTCAACCTTTTTGTCAATGCGGAACCCCTCATGTACTTTCGCGTTTGTCACGGAACCCCACTAACAAAAGTTTAGAAATTACAAATTGCTTGGTCAGAAAATAAAATATTTCGTTATTACACTGTTACACTTCAAAAAATAATTAGACATTTCAAAACATAAACAGTTATTACAAAAGTTATAAAGTCAGACATTTAATGACTCTGTTTTTGTTTCTTTTCTTTTACAATCTTCTTAAATCGAGGCTCAACATTGCTTAATGCAATTCTCACACACATATCGACACCCTTCCAGTCTGCACTCTCTACTCAGTCTGCTTGTACTTCTTTGATCTGTACATCGGCAACATCCTATGACTGTGATGCAACAATAACGTTCTTGTTAACAGCAAGTGACGCAACAATTATATCAATGTTTTATTTTGTTGTTGACTGCACTCAACTTCTTGTTTAACAAACTGGCCTACTTGGAGTATGAATGCGGTGCAGTGATCTAAAAAAAATCGGAATGATGCATCAAAATGCTGAAGCAAGAAATCAATTTCCCTAAATAACCCTCGCGGAACCCTTAAAACTCACGGAACCCCTGTTGAAGAGCACTGTTCTAGATGCTTCCATTGTGACGACTGTAACTTGGTTTTTGGATTGTGGCCATAAGCCCAGGGCTTATCACCAGTCATGTTAGCCTTCACAAATTCTGGATCACTGTTTGGACAGTTCAGCATGTCCTGGACGATTTTCACCAGCATTGTCCTCATGAACTAATCTTCAGTTAAAGTGGAATGAAATGATTCTCTTATTACTCCCACTTTTTCAACAATGTTTTCTGAGTTTCACACGGCGATCTTTGATCACAATTCGGTAAGCCTTCGCAATCACTTTCTCGTTTCGGCTTGTGGATGGCCTGCTAGAGTGTGTCTCACTCTCCTGACAACTATTTTTAAAACGTGCATCTTCAAAAACTTGTTTCGGTTTGATTATTGCCCAACGTTTGGCTGAACTTGATACCGTATGTTTGTTCCAAGCGTCCTGTCATGCTTGTGAGCAAAAAATCAACAAACATGCACTATAAGAGTCAACTTATTGCTTCAAATTTTTATGTGTGCACATTATTAGTAACATCACTATGTGCCCAAACAAATTTGCTGGCGTAACATTATTTTTGGTGTAAGGTAGAATACATTTTGGATAGACCTCGTATGTTTTTGCGTTACCTTAACACAGAACAAAAACTCGAGAATAAACTAAATTTTGTGCTTACAAACTTTGTCAACATGTCTTTTTTACAGAAAAATTTGGCTGCTCATTTTTTACAAGATTCTCCTGCCAACAAGTCGCCTGAACGACCAATTTTAATCAAAACTCCTGTCTCTATATTAAAATCAAGGAAGCACTGTAAAAGAAATTCTCTTACTCCACCCATGAAGAAAAAGGACAAGTTTGAATTTACCAAAAAAGAAAACAAAGACCCTGGTGAGCTCAAACAAGTGGAAATGGTTAATAAGTTTAGTGACATCACTTGTTGTTATTTCATGATAACATAATCATTCCTACCAAGCACTGAGTGGCCAAAACATTCTCATAAATGTTTTTATTTCTGTGTTTACTTAGAAGATGATGTTGTCATTGAAGTGGTGTCACCACAAGTTATTAATGACAAACAAAGTGAGCCTGATAATGTTAAGAGCAAAGCTCAAACTCAGTCAGACGTAGAGAGCCTGAATCCAGCAACCCAGCAAAATGCAGTGGAGGTTAATCAGGTTTTGAAGATCTTAAATCGTCATGTGTCATCGGTGAAGAGACGAAGTGTTCAGACCGAATTGTCCAAAGTCATGCAGAACATAGCAACAAGTTTGAACCTTCCTTCTTTGAAATATGATGTTATAGACGAAGAAGATGAAGTGGCAAATGATTCAACTCAAATAAAAATGTAAAAATTGTATTTAACTTTGCCAATATTTTTAATGTGTGTTAACATTACATTAAACATACCTGTATGGTATTTAATTATGGTAAAAGGAAAACATTCAAAATTCTGAAAGATATTTTTCTCAGCAGTGAAAAGAACAAGATCGGCGCAGTTCAAGAAAAAACATCACCAACTCATGTAAAGCATGTTAAAAATCAGATGCACTCAATAAATCTTATTTGTATCAATATCAAACAACTACATTGAAAATTGAAAAAAGCATCGAGTATTATATGCTTCCACAAACCCACAATAAAATTTATCATTCGTGTTAGACTGCAATTCCTCTTGCTATGAATGTCACTCCGGAAAGTATCCAGGACATCCGTGAGAATGGTGATGAAGAGGAAAACAAAAGTTTGGACGAGATTGCGCTTGAAACTGAACGGATTAACAAGGAACTTGAATTTCTTAAGCTTCAAAAAGAAAAATTGAATGCCTTTCAAGAACAAGGTAACATAAGCTAGTTTCACGACGTTTTTCTGATATTCTTATATTTAGTAAATAAAATTATGTATGACAAGACACAGTTGAGGATCACAAATAAAACACTGATCTTACTGTTTTGTAGTTAAAAATCACTCCAGAGAAAGTATGTACAGAAGAGCAAATGCTACTAAAAGTGTCGCTGCAGTTTCGAATCCCGTTTTAAGTGAAAAATTACCAGTACAATGTAGCAGCGTAAAGTCTTTACAACCCAAAGGAACAAACAGCAATGAATTGTGTAATAATTCATGGGAAAAAATATTAAAGTCTGAAATGGATTCATCTCCAAAGATTGAGCTGTCAGAAAAGAATCTACATTCAAAAGTTGATGATACAGCGGGTAGGGTCATGCAGACGAAAGCCCTTCACATATCACCACCAGCCAATGCTAACCAGCAGAGAGCAGAGAATAACTCATCCAAAAGCATCACCAACCAAGATGTAAATCAGTTACCTAATAGTACTGAACCAAGTTTGGATTATCCCGACAAGGTAACAGGCGCAGTTAATGACAATGCGTACAGCATTATCAATGAAGCCATGGATAAATATGCCAACTTGTTTAACAATGCCAGGCAACATTTAACATCTCTGAGCAATAAAAAATTGCAGGAAGGTCCTGTTCTTGCAAAGTCCAACACTTTTGCAGAAGCTTCAATGAATAACATTCTTCCTAAATCAAACAAAGCTGCAGAGCATTATTCTTTACCATCTACTACGCCGATTGTAAAGTACTTCAGTCAAACTAAGTTTCCAATTTCAACATCATCTCCAAATGACTGCAGTACCTCAAACTCTTCATCTTCTAGTAGTTTGTTTGGAAGAAGCAGCAAATTGGACACCTCTGCTGTGACTACAATAGAGTCTCATATGAATTTCAAAACATTTTCATCGTCAAACTCCCCTGGCTCTAATAATGACAATATCCCATTCACTAAGGCTCCAGCTAACCAGTCGGGCACAACAGCACACAGCAATCACTTAACCTCAAAACAAAACTTTTCAGAAAAAAGCGAAGGAGAAGATGATAAGGAAAACAATATTCAAAACAGACAGGATTCAAAAATCAAAGGTTTGAAAGAATATGAATGTCAAGTTGAGTTTGTCAAAAGTTAGCATTTGATAAATTTGTATGATTTTCAAATCAACAGATCCTTGTGCTTTAAACACTGACGAGGTATTTGCTCCTACTCCCTTGTACCCCCTTCCTCCTCAAACCCCAGCAGCTTTTAGAGCACTACGCCTAAGGAGTCAGACCAGCAAAACCAGGTAAACGACGCTGCTCTGGTGTTTCTTACACTAACTGTGCTAGTTGAAAAAAATTTTAATTCCAGACCAAGTCCATTCAAGGAAAATCCCAGGGCTCACATAAAAGAGCAGTTTGCGCAAGCTTTGCTTGATGAGGAGGTATCTCTTCTCACTTGTCGTGTTGTTAGGTAAGCCTTGTGAGATTTTTATTCAGGTTTTAAAATGTCTAGGAATTATGTAAATTACATTTTCCAGACCTTCAACGCTGCTTCTTCCTAAGCCTTTGCAAGATCCTGTTGCAAAATCACTTTCTGGTGGTGATGCAACGGTAAGCTTTTGCTATTAGAATTACATAATTAAATAGGCTGTGTTTATTGCATTTACACTAGGGTTATCTGCTTTTTTATCTTTGTTTTCAGCACTTTGTACCGATTCTAAAAACCCCGTCGTCCACTCCTAAGCATGCCCGACGCTCTTCATTTGGTGGTTCAGCATTCTCCAAGTTTCTTCGTTCCTAATCAAGTCTTCTACCTTGGCAGCTTTAAATTTTTTAATTGTATTATCGATTGGTTGCTGTTAATAAACTGCTTTTTTCATTATTTTTTATACGTATGAGTAAGTTTTCTTAGCCTTCGTCTCTTTTAGATGATACAGTAACTTTGGATTGAACAGCAACAATACATGACTAATTGCGAAATATTTATTGTTGAAATTATGTCCCAAATTTCTTTTGATAAAGGGTAGGAGGCAATTGTTCCCAGATGTCCTGTAGTGGACGCTCCACGACAAACAAAGTGCTCTCATCAATGAATTCAGTGCAGAGTAAAGGCTGCAATGGTAGAACAAAGGCAAATTCAAATAAGGGCCAAAGCTCAATTAAATAATTACATGTTCAGGCTGGAATATTTGATATGCTTACCTTGAACTTATGGCAAAACCTAGCTCCTAAGTGTGACTTTGTATCTTGCATATGATTTGGCACCTGCATGGTTGAATTAAGAGTAAAGTTAGAGAACAAAAATCAACTGTAACATCAGCTGGAGCTCTTACCCTTTCAGCAATATATAGTCCTTCTCTGCTCATAAAAAACACCTTGTCGACTTCATCTGAGTGAACATATCTTATACTGGTTACCACTGCAATGTTGCATGAATTACTGCTCGCTCCTTTGCGTAAAGTTTGTAGAAGTGGCTCATTGTTTGTTGACAGACATTGTTTTGTCCATTTTGTGTATGCTTTGTCAATCAAACTATATTCAATTACCTGCAAATATATTATGTGATGTGAGATCGATTTTTGCATTTTATTACTAACAAAATATGACTAACCTGCAAGTCATCATATGCTGTCATAAGGTCATTTGTGACCGGATGAAATGCAATTGACGAAGGTGTGTGTTGGTACTTAGGCAGTGTGCAGAAATGCTAAACACGGACATTAATTTAAAAATATCATGCCAAGGTTTTGGGATTTTAACCGGGTTTAATATAATTAACTTTAAACGCAGAATTTAATCTAAATCATTCAAAACCTACTGTCATATTCGTGAGATCAAACACATTAATTTCACCGTCTAAGTTGGCTGTGGCAAGATATGAGGAAGTAGATGATACAGCAAGTAGGTGCGTGATGCAAGTATACGCTTTTAGAAAAATATTCAATTAATTTGAAATGTTTTGCAAAATTAAAAACAAGATTTGTGAGATCTCCCTAAAACCTGGTGCTCTCAAGCTAACCTTATAAGTCCCAATAAACACCTACATCAATCCAAAGCCGGCAAGCATTAGGTTTTAGGGAAATCCAATTGTGATAGAAAATGATTGATTACTTTGTACTTTTATAGCGTAAATAATGATTAAATAAGTAATAATAATGACAAAGAATAAATCATAGTAGACAGATAAGACGTTATTACAAACAAAACCAACTTTTTAACTGAAGCATTTGTACAAGTCTTGCTTCACAAGTGTCTGCCACAAGATGAACAATCAAAATTTTGTGGTTGGTAGTTGAAGTAATCATGTAATTTGAATCTGGTGTGAAAACAATGCAGTGGGACGGTATAAGGCCAACACAGCGCACCTTAACAAAAATTGGTAGTTTTATAGCAAAACTATATTATTTTTTTGTGCTTTTGACACATAATTCTACAACAATTCTTGTCAATTAAAATTTACTTCCTACAGTAGAACATTGATTACTTACCCGGATGACTTTGCATGAAAGTTCATCACTTGTTTGTAAATTGTACAACCTCAACGTAGATGTGGTTGAATATGCTATCCAGTTGCCACAGGGAGATATAACACTGCAGCATATGTGGTTTGTGTCCTAAATGTTAGAACACATCACAACCAGCGCAAAAACAAAAACATTTGTGCAATTTCCAAAAATACTACTCGAGACGCACAGAAGATGGAGGTTTTATTTGGAGAAGTTTCACTGGATTGTCTTCAATGGGAATGTTTCTTCCAGCGTTGAGTTCTGCAAAATGTTTGTAGAACCATAAATCTGAATTGCCCAAGTTTGAGCAACAAAACATAGCTCGAAACAATAAAACGTGTACAATACCTTCAGGAAAATTGCATTTTGCAAACTTCCAAAGATCTAAATAATTGGAATACTGCATGAGTACTAATTTCTTCGTTGCAGATGTTGACACTAAACTTTTCTGATCAAAAAATTACATAAGTATTGAAATACAGTTCTTTACGCTGTAAAAGCCATTGGAGAGTTAAAGAATCAAATTCACCCACCATAGGAAAGGAATAAACTCTTTGGAAACTGCCCACTTTTTCACTAATGGAATTCATCATCAAATTTGTGTCCACCCCTACAAAAGTTCATTTTCTGTGCATTTTGTGTTGTCAAATATATCATAAACAGTCAAAGCTGCAGTAAAGAGGGTTGAATGTGAAGTAAATATATGCAGGAAAAGCCAAACTTTATTTTTAAAAGCAGTTAGACCAGTGAGAAATTTACAAACCTCCAGATACTATTCTATTCTCTATAATCGCAAGCGCTCTGACATCATGGGTGTGTTTTTGCATATAACGTCCTTTAACCCAAGTTGGTACATCGTCTTCCTGGACCAAATTAAAGGCAATGACTCTAGGGTCAACCCCTGCTGCATACACACACTTCTCATCCTTAGTAGAACACAAACACAATACGTCCGCTCGATGTGCGCGATGCGACTACAAAAAAGAGTAATGTTACTATCTTTGTGTCAGTTTAAATACCATGTAAAATATGTTGTAATCAAATGTTTTTGTTGCATGCCAACCTGTAGTAAAGTTGCATTTTTCCCATTCCAAAACTGGACACGACCTGATGAATCGCCACTTATAATTGTGTAATCACTGCACAATAAAATAAAAAACTTGCTTTCCAACTGGTTTTACGTATAAATTAATAAATAAGACATAAATCTTACATTTCGCCAAGAAATCAACTTACCTTAATATGGCAACAGACCAAATAATTGTTTCTACATTTTTCATTTCACGTTCAATTGTAATTCTTTGAATTGCGTGGCCTAAGCATAACAAATAATAAAAAAACGCTGTCTAAGATTACAGCTAATTCTTATATTCTCACAATACTTTAACTCAGCAAAATCATCAAAACATTTACCCGTTTTGGTACTCCATATTCTGACAACATCTGTAGAACCTGTCACAATAATATCACCTGACTTGTGCCAAGCCATTGATAAGATACGACCTGCAACATCAAAGAATTTTTGAAAGCAACTTACTAGTAAATTTAATTATAATCGAAGTTATGAAGTTCAAAGTTTATTTATTATGCTGATACATGGCACATCGATTTGTAAATACCATCTGGTTATAAACTAGTTAACTTAACATATTACTAAGTCATACAAAACTGAACCTTCTTGTTTGTCAAATGCCCTTTCAAATGTAATGGCCTTGTTTTTGACATCAAACATCTTTACACTGCCGTCTTCACAGCCAACCTTTAGAAAAAATGTTTTTCCTTTTTTGTGAAATAGTCGAAAAATGAAATTTGATCATTCTAGAATCTAGATTATGATTATATTTTGATTATGATTTGAAATCAATGAGTTTAGGAAAACACTCACAGCAATTTTATCCTTGACAATAGAATATGCAATGCACCAAACTGCTCCTCCAAAACTGTCCACCGATAACTAAAGAACATATTAGCAAATAGTCACAAGACACAGTAAGTATTAATAAGCCACGTAATGTAATAAAGTGCCCATGTGAATATACGTTTTGAAAACAATAAACCTGTTTTTCTGACATCATATTTTATAAAATTATTTCTACTCAACAGTGGCAATATGTAGCAAAAAAGAAAGATATAAATATCACTCACTTTTACTGTTGCATCAGTAAGATCATATTCTGTAATATCTCCTTGAAGGCCGCCTGACAGTAAGCGATTTCCAACCCAAATCAAACTCTCAACAGAGTGGTCAGAAGAGCCAGGGATAACCTATAAACATTTTAATAAGATCATTGATAAACAGTTGTTATGGTTAGAAAAACACTCAGAACATAAGAACAGCTAGTACCAGCTTCTGAAACCAGGAATATTTTGTGCTCCAAATTTCAATGCTTCCATCAGAACGAGCAACAGCTAAATCACTTGTTTCCACTGATGCTGCCATACACTGGACAGCACATGGAGTGAATTTGAAGAGCCGACACCGATGAACAACAAACTTACTCATAATGTAGTAAGAAAGTCTGAAATCAAATTTGCTTGGGAATTAAATGACAGAATGGAGATACTACATACTAGAAAAAGACCACATGCCCTACTAATTGTTTAGAATAATGATTGGACTGCTTGACTGCTGTCAAACATCGGTAATGGTATCAATACTTGGTTAAAATGGTATTAAAAAAGTATTTCAGTGCTATATAGTTACTCGGCATATACTTTTTGTATACACAAATCTAGCTGAAAGTTTTTAGTTGTCAAGTCCCAGCAAAAAGCAACCCCGTGTTTTTCAACATGTGGGTAACGGCTGATTGCTTAGCATTGATAACATCACATAAAATTTATCAAAACTGCGTCGGCCAAAAAATCCCCAACCTAATATAGGAAAGTTAGTGTATCCTTTTTTTGGGCTAGAAACCGCTCTTCTCCCAACAAAAAACGGGCATTTCATTTTAGCCTGCTGGTGTGCGACAGGATTTCAGCAATAAATCTCAGGTATGCTCCTGTTATACTCTTAAGTCTGGATGAAGGCCCCACTACCGAGCATGTTAAAATTTGTTTCTGCATTTTTATGAAAACATTCTGCATTTGTTTGTTCAAAATAACCTAAATGTTTATATTTAGCATAATACTTGCATCACTCATCTACTTAACAAACACTTTAGCCTGCCTGTGTGTGATGATAACATTTCCGCAAAAAATCTTGGGTGCGCTCCAGCCAGCTCGTGGGAAAAAAACGAGCATTACGGACTAATAAGAGAATGTAAAAACTTATTGGCGTCAGCACGATCACCAAACCCAAATTACAAACACAATAAAGGGACTCTAACAGTAACAGGTAGCGAATTTAACACTTTTTTTAACTTTTTTCTGGGATTTTTGAATGGGCTTTTAAATTAGACTTTTGGCTGCCATTATTTCACAGGAAAAAAATCATAAGTCTGAAGCTACATTTTTCACAGGTTTTCCGTTAGGTTAACTTAAATGTTATAAGTTATAACATAGTAACCTAAACCTAACCTAAATGTACCTCTTCTAACCTAAACCTAGCTTCCATTGAACCCAAAAGAATTAAAATAAATTTTTTGCATGCACATTTTCCTAACCACCGCCTATCATTAACAATGGGCAGGGTGACCTACTTACAGTGAAACAGTCACATTTTTAATATTTTGTGCTCTCAAGTAACCTTATTAACTTACCTTAATTTAGGGAAATAACCAAACAATACAACACGTGAAATATTTATAGACATCTTTTTATTGCGATAAATGTGGCGTCACCATGCAGATGAGATATGCCTAATTTTTTCAACAATAATCAAGTAAAAACACAATTATGAACTAAAACAGCCTGAATAGGGGCTTCATGTTATTTCATTAGAGTAAAATGAGGTAGCGTTTAAAGAATGACTTTTAAGCAAAGAATTTGATTATTACCAGTAAACCGTTCGCTTGCTCTCTCTAACTTCCCCTAAATTAAAAGCATGGATCACAAAATCGACTTGGTCATTTTTTTCATCAGTAACACAGAGTAACGATACATTTCCCAATATCCTCAAAGGCAAAACATTGTAAAAAATATCATAGCAGCACAAAACTACGTAAAGTTGCATGTAACCTGTAAATGCCATGTTTAGGTCAATGATAGGTTATTATACCATGTCGGGATTTTTAAAAATAATAAATTGTTGTGCTTACAGGCTATGCAGATGTAGGCACACATTAAAACCTGGACAACTTACCATACACTAACTTGGGTAGGCTAATCCATGTTTTATGATTAAGTTTTTAGAAGCCGGACAAAGGTAGGCCTACTGCACAGACAAAGCGAAAGGAAAACTTACATAAACGGATTCAAACCTTGCAAGATTGCTAATCTTGTAGAATTTCACGGCTTTTGAGCCAAACATTTCGGTTTCTTTGTTTACCTTTTAACATAAGTCATGTTTACTGTTTCGAAAAAAAAGAAACATAAAGTTCTAAAACAACGGAATCCATAACAGAGATTTGTTTAACTGGTAAACCCTTGTCCATCAAACTTTTTTGACAATACCTGGTCCACTTCAAAGTTATCCATTTCTTTTGCAACGCAAACTTACATTAGGCTATTCTTTTCGGGCAGGAGCATCTACAAATTTTTGCGGTGTTTTAATTGTAGGTGACTGCGACACGTAGTTAATCGGCAGAGCGATACCTAGGATAAAACGTAAAGGCTATTAAACTTTTCGGCCATTGTGTAGCAGCTCATAAACAGTTATTGTTTACGTTCCAGGCGATTTTAGACGTGTTGTAATTTCAACAACTTGTTTAAAATAATATGACTTAGTTGGAAATACACCCTTAAAATGAAGGTTGTAAATTATGTCGTTGCCTTACTATAAAAGTAGCATTTTGAAAGACGGTGGGACAGTTGCACCGAAACCGAAGCCAGCAGCATGAACATAACTTACATACTTTTCATCTTCGGCGTTTTGTATCCTGTAGAAGGTAAGTTGATGTGGTATTTTGAAATGGTTCGAAGTAGAAGAAATTGTTTATGTTGGATACCTATTTTTATACTAGACAATTTCATTTTCTGTTTTGCTTGCAATAAATTTTTGAACATGATAGGGTTGAAATGTTGGACATGTAGCAGTAAAAGCGGTGAAGATTGCCTTGCTCAACAAAAACTCGTCGAGTGCCCAGCACATTCGGTAAGCTCACATCGGTGTGCTGAACGAATTGTACATAAGCCTACGTAATTACTACTTCTAAATTATTACGTAATTACTACTTCTAAATTATTACGTAATTACTACTGCTCTTACAAACGTTCAAAAATACAATCTTAGCTTATGCCTATTTTGCGTTTAGAGATCTTGCGAAACAGTTGTCCGCCGTCTGCACTACCCAACAGATCCACGATATCGTGCCTTTTACATCAAACGATGCAAAGTTTCCCGATTATGCACAAATGATCTTAAACAGGTAAGGAAGTATGGCCTAATTTCTAAATGTTCCTTAGTGAGATCTTCTTCAGATAATTACCGTATCACAAATAGTTTATGGCCGCCCTATGCTTCTTTAAGTGCAACGAACGATTGAGCAACTCAGTTTGTAGATGTTGTTGTCATGAAGACGCTTGTAATTCTGGTCGCTTAGCATGCAAACGCCTTCCTGGTAAGTTTTCTTCTGATACAAACAAACAGGAAAAATTTACCTTGTGGAAATTATTGGATTTTTTATTTTTTATTCCCAAAACATCTTACAATTATATTATAATAGTCAGCTATTGTACTTTGTTGTAGACCTTGTTTGTCCTCAACAACGTAGTCCTAAACGTCAGCAGCTTACGTGCTCCGACTCTAACGCAATCGGATCTGAATGCAAAGTTTCCTGCATTCAACCAAATTACTCCATTTTCTCGGTGGATTCATTAAATTCAATCACGTGCTTAGCTAACAGAAGTTGGAGTGGTCAAATACCTTGCTGCGCTCGTAAGAATTGTGCACGGGAGCGTGCAGAAAAAAACATAAACTCTTTATGGGCAGCTATAGACACAATTCAAATTTATTGCGTTGTAATGTGCTCATGCGTATTCCTCGTTATCACAGCTCTGATCAGACCGACAAGCTTTGTGTAATGTGTTGTATAGGGCCGTGCCCTCCCTTCTTCCTTGGTGACATTCTCACAATTTATCACGCTTCGACTTCGGCCAACTTGCCCAAGATGCTTCTGGATGGCCAAGTTATTGCAGAGTAAGTTTACTTGGCAAATACACTTCAATATTTTCTATCCTTGCACAATGATTTTGACAATTATTCTTATAAGAAGTTTTGACCATCATTTTTCTTTAACAGAAAAACTGCAATGGGCCCTAATACTGTTCGCTTTGCTGTGCTTTATCATAATGAAGTTCCAAATATCGAAAACGCTGTCTTCTTCGACGATTATCAGGACAACAAAACGCTTTTTTATGAACAAGTTTACGAAAATTTTGCAAACATCACCAACACCAGTAAAACGTTAAAAATATCACACACTTTACCACTGACTTAACGTCTTGCTGCATATAACAAGGAATTTGTGATACTTCACAGATGGCGCGGTGGTGAATACTGGAGCAGCATTAACCTTTGCCTTGACCCATTTCTTTCAAGAAAGTAAGGGTGCCAGAGAAAAGTCAAAAGTTCAACGAGTAGTTATAGTTGTCACTGATCATGCTTCTGAAGATGATGTTCTGGATCCGGCAGCAGAGCTTAGAGCACAGGGAATCCTGGTAATTTTGATTCATTGATTCAGTCACACGTTAATATACGGTTAATCGGTTATTACATTAGTATAAACAAGTTTTAAGTTTAAACTGTGAAAAGACTTGACTTTCTTACAGACCTATGCTCTTGGATACGACATGGGAAAGGAAACATTGAACATGTCGCAGTTGAATCAAATCGCCGGGGAAGATGAGCGTCTATTCCTGTCATCAACTCCAGGAAATCTTGATGCCCTGGTTAACGAGATGACTATTAATTTTTGTCAAGACCCTTGCAAGCTTGTAATAGATGATGATGATGATGATGAAGACGACGAAGACGAAGACGAAGACGAAGACGAAGACGAAGACGAAGACGAAGACGAAGACGAAGACGAAGACGAAGACGAAGACGAAGACGAAGACGAAGACGAAGACGAAGACGAAGACGAAGACGAAGACGAAGACGAAGACGAAGACGAAGACGAAGACGAAGACGAAGACGAAGACGAAGACGAAGACGAAGACGAAGACGAAGACGAAGACGAAGACGACGACGACGACGACGACCACGACCACGACCACGACCACGACCACGACCGCGATGATAGTCAAGGACATGGTCATGTTGATGCAGAAGCAAAAGGTGCAATATATACTGTAGGTCTATAGTAAAACTTTCTATAACATTGGCTGCCCGTCGCTGTTATGAAAGAGTGCATTGTCATTATACTACGACAAAGTGTTAAGTTAGTAATTTTATTTTCCAATTGTTATCCAGGTGCGTGTAAATTTCATAGTCCAACTTAGTAATATTAAACTGTCGTTATTATACCTTAGTGGCAAACTCAAATCTTATTAACTCAAAACATACCCTATTATTTTGAAAAATGTAAGGGTGCCCAGTTCAAAGCAGCCCAGGAAAAGGTAAACTTGCGTGCACAAATGAAAATCAGTTGGGGTCGACATGTACAGTTACCTGCAACACTCCATCTTACTCTATTTATCCTGCGGAGTCCTCGGGCGATATTAAGTGTCTAACAACCGGAAGGTGGAGCAAAGAACGACCATGTTGTGCGCGTAAGAAAAATTATACAAATGGTGGCTATTTGCACAATTGCCTTGTAAACTAAGTCATAAGTTCTTACTGCTTTGAAACCCACTGCCCAAGCATACTTTGGTTGTAATCAACCAAACTTCTATACTGTGTCTAGGTCCCTGCCCGCCCTACTTTTTAGCGGATGTTGTCATGCTTGCTCATGCTTCGACTGCGGAAAACTGGCAAAGAATGTTGATGGACGGATTTGCTGTTGTCAAGTAATTTTTTGCTTTCTATTAAAAAACTTTAACGTCCTTTACACGTGTATGGCTAAAATTCAGCAAAAGGCACTTATTGGCTGCTAACAGAACGATTTTTTAATTTTAGTGCAACCGTCATGGGTCCAAATACGGTCAGATTTTCTTCCCTTTACCACAGCGGTGTGCCTCACATTAAGCAAGCCATATTTTTCAATGATTACAACGACAACAAAACACGTTACCTTCAGCTCGCGGAAGAAAACGTAGTTTCGGCAATCAACACCGGTAAGTTGCTTAATCGCCAAAACCATGCCAATATCAGTAAGAAAGTTTATGAACCAACATTATAACTGAACTGACCATCGTTTAATTGAAATTGCAGGAAATTGCTTATTAAAATGGCTTACAAATTTTTAGAGGACGATCTGTTGAACACCGGAGCTGCTCTAACCTATGTCCTGAACAACATGTTCGACAAGTGTAACGGAGCTAGAGACCCTGCTTTGGTCCAACGAATCGTTGCAGTGACAACTGATCATGCGTCGGACGATGATGTTCTTGGTCCCGCGAATGCTTTGCGTGAAGCAGGGATATTGGTAAAAACAAAACTGGTTTGAGTTTTGTCTCGTTAGGATATTTGTTTGATTATTATTCTTTACTGATGCTCTTATTAATGACCTCATCGACGCAGAGATTTACCTGCCGCACGTACTAGTTTAAAGTATATATACGTAAATTTTAAGTTGTTTTTTTATTATTTTACAGACTTACGCTTTTGGGTACGACATGGTTGGAAAAAGAGTGAATATGACGCAGCTGAAACAGATAGCCGGAGAAGAGAAACACCTTTTCATGACGTCGATGAACGAAAGTACTGAAGTTTTCGTTGCTGAAATGCAAACACATTTCTGTAAAAATCCTTGTGATTATGTGATGGATGAGTCCTCAAAAGGGATCAGTAAAGGTAAAAATTAAAATGCTTGATCTTCTGTAACTTTAAATTATATAAATAAGTTTGTACTTTTTATGTTAAACCTTTTTAGAAGGTTGGTTAATTTTTGAAATGTTCACTGCATTTCTTTTATTACTTTAATTTTTGACCATCTGTTCAGATATAGTTTGTCCGGCCAAGCGACCACCTAATAAAGGTGATATTAGCTGTACAAACGGCAACCATGTCGGTTCCATCTGCACTGTGACCTGCAACAGACCTCTTTACTCAATTTACCCCAATGACTCTACAGGCGAGATCAAATGCTTGCCTACGGGGAGATGGAACAAGAAAATGCCCTGCTGTGCACGTAAGAAGATTTTTGTTTGAAGGGTGAACCTGCAGTATAGCATTTATAATAATCGGAAGTCTTTCTGTTTAAAAAGCACTGATAAATTTTTATCTTGCTTGAATAGTAGTAATACGTCTCGTAAATGTGACGCTTAAAAGTATCTCAAAAAGGCAATGTTTTGCCATGTAGCTGAGATACATATAGACACCCCAGTTCTTATGTAATAATTGCTAGTAATAAAGTTTTGGTCTGACCGTTATGATGTATTTCCAGGTCCATGTCCACCTTATTTTCTGGCCGACATCGTTATGCTTTCTCACGCTTCTACACCTCGCAACTGGATGGCGATGTTGTACGATGGCTGGTATATCGGAAAGTACGTTTAGCAATACATACAGTTGGAGTATTACTCACAATTATAGCACAACACAAATATAGAATAAAAACAAAGTAAATTATAACCAAAAAACGAAATGAATGCCATATAAAGTATATGTAAATGGAAAATGTATTACCATTTATTAGTACCAATGATATTATTGTAACGTCTATCGTAACGTAGGCCTAAATAACCTAATTTAACAAGACTACAACGCATTAACATAACCTACGTCGAACTGGAACTACACAGTCTGACCGCATTGGGTTCAGAAAACGTGCGATTCGCCAGCCTCTATCACAGCGTGATTCCACATATAGATGAAGCTATATATTTCAATGATTATAACGACGATCGAACACAATACGTCAATCTCGGCCTGGAAAGGTTGATGGAACTGGTTAACAAAGGTAAAACTGTCGAATCACCCTTCAAATAGTTAACAAAAGTTGTGGTATATGTATATACTGGCAGCATTATATCCTTAGATTTAAGAAATATGACGTGCAGAGTATGAATAAAAGTGGCATGTCTAACACTTTAGATGAAATTTTGAATACGGGGGCCGCGTTGAACTACGTGCTCCACAGCATGTTTGATAAAAGTAGGGGCGCTAGAGATCCCTCCGTTGTTCAAAGAATTGTAGTCGTGGCAACTGATCACGTACCGGACGATGATGTACTTGGACCTTCTGAAGCCCTGCGAGATGCCGGAATACTGGTGAGACTTGCATGAATGCCAGCACCATACATGAAAAATTTAGTGGGAGCTTTATATTTTACAACTGAACTGATAAATATTGAGAATGCTTGGTCCTGCTCTGACCTATTTGTATTTAGACATACGTAGTTGGATACGAAATGGGCCATGAGCCACTAAACCGTACAAAACTTCTTCAAATCGCCGGGGAAGAAATCCATCTTTTCATGGCATCGATGGCCTCCAGTACGGATGCTCTCGTGGCCGAAATGATGACTCACTTTTGCAAAGATCCATGCATTCATGTTATGGGTGATGACAAATGAAGAAGTTAGGCATTATCATACTAACGAAAATAGTCTGCTGATGTGTTGGTTATACTCTCATCTGTTTACACGTGTTTACTTTGTTACAAACATGGCGTGTAAACATAAACAAGCGTGCTAACTACCGCGAAACATTATTATGCTCAACAACAAGCGGCCTTTTTTTAAATGCATTCATGTATAGCAAAAAGAGTGGATCTATAAGTACCTTACAATAACTAATATTTAGATTCAACTGACGATGTTGACTGAAGCAAAAATAGCTTTTTAACACATGAAATTTGTTATTCTGACAAGAAACTTTATTCATCCACTTTATCCACACAAGACATTGCATCTACCAGAACATAAGCAACTGAAAACATGTACAGCACATCAATATTTAGGCTTTGTCTGCAAAACGCAAACTTATCATTTTGTGTCTATTGCAGGCAATAGCAACTTGCTCATAAAATGGTTGCCGATTTTTTAATTATCGCCACAGTGTGCGACTGGTAATCAGCTCTGCGCTCGGCAGCAAGAAAGATTTCTATTGTATGTATTTCCATTTACCACAAAACTCACCTACAGCTTAGGAAATGTGTACAACATAGGAAAATTGATATATACAGTCATTTCAAAATAGCATATCTTTGATCTATGTCCTCGTGAGTCGTCCAAATCAATTCTAGTTGATCCAATTGTTAAAAGATGCTTAGCTTCATTGATTTAATTCAAAAAAACGTTTTTATTTAAGCAATTACACGTCATAATTACAGCACGTGGGCAATACAGCAGGAATGCAATTGCGCCATGATTAAGCAGAAGCAACTGAGCAAAGTAATTTAACATCAGAGACGGTAGATATAGCAGAACAGCGGTCTAGAAACCATAGCCTACAGTGTTAACACAGCCTATTTTATTTTTAGGTTAGATGTTTAGGTTTTACTTGAAGGTAACAGTGTAATGACTTAGCTATTTTTTGTGTACACCTCAGTAGCCTATGTGCGTTCTTAGGCGGTACCGGTTATTTGCAAAGCAGTTGGATGCATAAGCGTCAGAGATGGGTTTGCCCGGACACCTGGTGAGTGCCTCAGGCCCAGAATTTTTAATGGGGTATGCCGCAGACCTGGTTTTGTTGCATGCTAACTCTAAAATGCACGACATCAATGGCATCATAACTTAAAATTTACAGTTAAATCATGTTTAACTTACAAAGGAATACATGTAAATGATGCAGACCGGAAGCCGTTCTGTTTTCACGCTGTGCGTTTTGTATTCGCTCATAAGAAAAGACATTATTTACGCTCCGGCTGTTAGGCTATAGTTTCTTTGTTGAGTATTTTTTAATCGCTGGTTCCGTTGGAAAGATAAGAATGATTTCCAACAGACACACCGCATGATGCATAACCTAATCTTTGCTCGGCCCATTACTGATCAGTGACTGTGAATAGTCGCGTTCTTTACTAACACATGGTGTAAATCAAAAAAACAATATAAGTATCGATGTCAATAATATCCATTGTGCAGCTTTGCCAAGTGCAAAACTGTAGTGTACACCCTTCATTCAGGAAAATGCTGTTTGGCAGACCTGAAATTCTTTAAAACTTACTGCCATGGTTGGATGTTATGTTGCTGACGTCAGAAAATGATGCTTTACATGCCAAGTGGTTGCAATGAGAGCCACAAAAGCAGATATAAACATTTTCTTTAAAAAAACTTCCTGCCGATATACATTAGTAAATCTCGCTTAATTGAGCATCGGAGAACAACCCCTTCTTAGAGCAGTTTTCGTTGATACAGAACAAACGATGATTTTTCTCTTATAAATTTACCGCTGCCACTACACGTGACGATACGTGTATGGCAAAAAAGCGGTCGAAGAGTGGCACTTACTGTCGAAGCTTGATGGCGCTAAGAGCAGCTTGACACGTGACGACACGAGTTTAACTTTAAGACGTGTCGAAGAGTGGTCCCTGCTGTCCATCACGCAACCAAAATCAAACAGTCAAAAATTGACCAAGTTATTTCCTGAACACTGAATAAGGGCAGGAATGCACAGTAAATGAGAATACAAAAGCCCTGGCATCGAAACTTGTGCAGCTTTCCTTATATTTAGTCACTTTTGTGGTGAAAACAACTCTAACCCTTTAATAGAGAAACCGCTATTTCTTGGAGCATGTTTTAACATTCTAGAAGGTGCTCTGTTAAGCAGAGTTTATTGTAACAGTTTTTGGCTGCTGTGTGTGTGACTACACATATACGTGACAACGTGTCTTTAAATTCTTGCGAAGACTCTGCATGAGGTTGCCAGACTAGCTTCGAAAAATAAATGAAAAATAGCTTCCAACGTGCAATTTCTCCTGATGAAATGGTGACAGACTGACTTATTTGTGTCCAACTCAACTTGTTTAACACTGAAACTAGCTATTTCTCTTTCCGCCTGACTTATTTTATTAATTACGTTCATAGTCAAAAATACAACCAATAATCATCTTTCGTCAACTTTACGAAATTTAACGAAACATTTTGCGGTTGAATATGTATATGATACACTGTATAGGTAATTGCACCTCGCCAGATTTACTCTGCTATGTTTAACGTATATCCTGGCCAATACAACGTCCCCATTACTTATGTTATGTTGATTGTCATTGAGATAGCGTTTAAATAAGGATTTTATCACTTTTTATTATGTAAAGTGTAATAGAACCGTACTCGTAAATAAGGTAAGAATTTTTTTTATTTAGCTTTTAAACTGTAGCCAATTGTATAAATAAGTACGACTCGCAAGGTGGCGCCCGTAAACCAATTACCTTAAAAGTTTATTTTTTATAGGTTATTTGTCAAAAATTATAAAAATGTAACAATGCGTAGTTGTATACAAGCAGTTGTAAAGTTACATTCGGTATTCATAAATCAGTGCACGTGTGGTAAAAAATGAGTTTGTGGCATAACATCAAGCTGCTAAATCTTCATAGTAGAAAACTGATTTCAGGAAATTAGACCTGGAAAACTGCGTTGGCTTTTGATGAAAATAAGTGGTGATATGGCGCTTGGGTTTGTAAGAGTTCTTAACTTCTGCGTCTCATGTAGAAAATTTCAAATAAATTCTTTTCTTGAAAAGCTGTATTCTATTTCATGTGCACCCGGTTTATACAATATCTTTGGTCAAACTTGCTATAAAAAGAAATGGGAGCAAAAGCGATATTGACCTATAAAAACTTTGGATTAAATTTTTTCGAAATTACGGACTCGGCTGTTAATAAAATAAACCTGAGTGGATGTTATTATCAGTTGATCGATTTGCGTCATGATACCATATTTGTTTATTATTTTTCTCCACAAAAGTTTTCCGCTCTCTATATACGCTTATTGCTTTCATGCATGCATGTAAACTGCATCGAATAAAGATAAAAACATGTTTTCCTAATATGATACAATTCATGTAACACTAATAGTCGTGTCAAATGCCAAACTGATCGAATCCTATTTTCACTGTAGAAGTACTGCAAAGCAATGTGATTGACGGATTAGAAGTTAGTTTTAAATGGTCGAGATAAAAAACATTTGTTAGTGACTAATAGTTCTCGGTTTAAGCAGCAGGTTATATGTCACTTAACACCTGGTAATTGCAAGATATTCAATCGCATTATGTTTCCCTGAATGACGTATAATGCCAAACACCGTAACCATTACTAAAAACACATGTGCTGTGATTTGTTATAAAAAATTGTAGATATCTTAGACAAAGGATGTTTGCTCCATGAGTATAATTCCATAAACCCAGATAACCTCAACCTTTGAGTAAGGTGAGGCAAGAGTTTTGTTTTGATTGGATGATCCTACTGGTCAACCAGTTACCTTTGAGTCGAGTCAACGGCGAAGTGTACTGTACCTGCATTCCATTTTTTCCGTTTCTCGTAAAATCGGTATGCCGTGTATGCACCTAAACGTGTGTAATAAATAACTTTGTTTACCGTAAAAGAGAATTAAACGTAAAACTAGTTCGTTAAAGAAACTTTTCGAAAATTAGTCGGTTATGTGACAGCGGGAATTATACGTGGATTACGCACATTATTATTTATAAGGCGCGAGGGACATGTTTTGCTGACAAAGAGAATTTCATGCTCCTATTTTCACACAACTCAACCTATAGATTAAATATTTAACAATGTCGACCGATGCGTGCTGTCTGTATGTGAGTAATTAAAATGTTTAGTACAACGTTGAAATTTCACGGTAGGTTATTCCGATAATTCATTTGTAGTATTTGTCTTAAAAACGTTTCTTGTCTCCTATTGTCTTGATAAAATCTGTGACAAAACGTTTGCAGTTGGTGTTAATAGTTATTTTTATCTTTCATTTATAGTTAATTAAGCTTGTGCATATAAAGTGTTATGAACGTTAAAGCAGTTTCTTAGTAATTTCAATATAATTATACCTGTTATACACCATAAGCAACATTTTTTGTTCGATGGTTTTGCTATTTCAATATTCCCATAAAGTTATGTACGAGCGTGTATGTTATGTATGTGTGTTATGTATAGATAATATTGGTTAATCAACAAATTATAACGTCTCGCAATTTCATGCTATTTAACAAAACGCCTAAAACGGGCATTACAAAACACCAAACATTGTTCTTGAATTGAATTATATAATCTGTATGACAACAACGTTTTGTTATTTGCCACTCTATCTTTCTCACATATTAATTGAACGCCAGCAGGCCTTTCCGCTTGCGCAGCATTTGCACGATGCGGGATACAATTCTTTGTCGATTATAATCGCAAAAAGCTCCAAGTTTCGTGTCGTAAGCCATCAGTATAAGGTAATTATGTCCCCTTTTGAAGATTGCCATGCCGGTGCTAGAACCAACTCTACCAGACAGATTTCGCTGTTGGTTCACTAAAGGAGTTATTTTTATACTGACATTGTTTTGTCTGTTAACGCGATTACTTTAAGATCTGTAAAACGACGTTGTGAAAATTTTAAGGATACTTTGGCAATGGCAGAAAAAACAATTTATTATACGAATTGCTGAAGGCATATACCTAGTATGATTAAAGAATTTGCTCAAAAATTTTTACGTTCTACATATGAATATTTAGGTTACATAATTTAATCCGTTCTTCGCAAATCCAGCAATCTGTACTGTTTACAATAAAGTAAAGTTCATAGTTCTGTTTCACTTTTCCAACTGCCCATGTCAACGAATGAAAACGACCTCGTTTTTAGCAAAGAAAAGTTCCAATTCATACTGCAAAAGTTGTAAAGAAGTTTTGTCTGTGATAATTGGGACTTAATCGTTTTGACACTTGTTAATTGTTATCTTTGTATTGACAGACGGATGAATACAAAATGTTTTTGATTGGGACACATATAGGATTGGTTTCTCGGATCGTTTGAAAGAGTTTCGCAGGCCGCCGGTTGGGTAGCCATGATTTGCGCGATACAGATGAGCCTGCTGTTCGACGTTTGAACGTAGCCTGGAAACCACGTTTGTTTGTTTGCCGAAAAAACTGATAAAACTGCTTTCCGTGAAATACAGTATTACGAATATACCGTCAACGGATGTGTATCTGTGAAATGTCAATTGCGGAAATGGTTATCATCAAATCTCACTTGATTTTCAAATTCAATTTTCCCATTATACCTATCAAAGCGTTTTTGGTGATTGTGCATTTACAGTGCCTGCAACGCAGTAAGCGGTGGTCTTATTGTTCAGATACTTACTATGCTGTATTAGTAATGGTTATCGCCACCTCAAGCCATCCTTGCTTAAATTGCTCCAGCCGTTTGAAAAGATGCGGGAAATTTAGATCACAAAGAGTGATACCCACACGTGTCGCTATATGATACTCAATTTGTGTCCTAGTTAATAGTTTTTCTTCACCTTCATTTTAAGTGTTAAAATCCAGTAAGTGCATTTTAGCGTTTACGTGGTCCTTTTCAAATTATCAGCCAAAATATCTCGATATACAGGCCAATTGATTAAAAGAAACTTGAATGTTCAGTGTTATACCAAATGACTTTGCCTAATATATATCTAAATAATTTATGTAATGACTGGTGTTTGATGACTTCTGTGAAACTTGTGGCATTTAACATACAAAAGCCACATATTATGGAAATTACTTATGTTGTAAACTTACTTTATCTCGTTTTTGTTGTCAATTTCTTTTGCTTCTCGATGTAGATGTATGACATGAACGGTAAAATTTAATTGTCCTTTGATGTTTAGTGTGCTATTATCAACTATCAAAATAAGATCAATCTTATCATCTTTAAGCTAACATCTTTTTGATCCAGGCAAACTGTAATGCACCACCTGTTTGAATTGCAGTCAAGAGCAAAAGGTGTTTAAAGAATTCAAATTATAGTCTAATTACGATTGCCCTACTGTCGTCTTATTTGTGTGGTTATAACGGTCGTCGGAGTGTTTTAAACACACTTTCGCATTGCTCTTGGTACTTTGCCCCCAGAGAATTCTGATACCGTTTTGTATTGTAATAATGAATCTGATTCAATTACAGTACTTTAAAGTAAGCTGGTACCGAAATAAAATTCTTTAATATGAAAACCGCTATTACTTTAAAATAAGTTATTCTTCACAATAACATGCTGTTATTGTAGTAATCAGATTCAGAAAAAAAACTGTTTATTTTTCTTTATACAAATGAGATACTCGGAGGCATTTCTTGACAAGTATCTGTTTGTACAGTACATTTGTACCAAAACAAATAATATAACAATGCCAATGTATTTCATTCGAAACCATAAAAGCGATTTGTGTGATAATTGTAACGGAAAGTATGTTAAGTTATATTGTTACCCTGTCAAGATAAACTTTTCAAATATTGGGCTTGTGCCAATCGTCTGACGCAAAAGTAAAGATCCAAATCCGCGTTTCCCTTCCAGTTTTTTATTAGTTTAAAAGACATGGTCAAATGTCACAAAACAGCCACTCGCGATGTAATGTTTATCCCTTGTTCGTTCCCCGCCCCTTGTTCGAGAGGTGCTGTGCGATTATGGTATGACTTTTTAAAGCAAATTCAAAATGGAAATGTTTAGCCGCTGTCCTTGTCAGCTTAACGAAAAGCCCGCCTGCCGCCATTATGGTAACAAAATACGCTGGTAATATATACAAAAATTAATCAAGCGTCCAAACTTGTAATCGTAATATAACAAAAGCAAGATTTTAAGCGCGGAAGGAGTGGTTACGCTTCGCTAAACCTGTCTCCAGTGGAACATATTTTGACATGTCTGCGTGTGTAAAGATGAAAGTGTCGCATTAAAGCGCGGTCTAAACTAAGGTAATTGTTGTAATTTTGTACCAACACAAACTTAAACTCCATTATGAAAGCAAGACGTTGTCACCGTCGATGCCAATATTTCTTAGCGCATTTGAAATATGTTTGGTAGCTCTATTTTCAGTAACTTTGCTTAGAAATTGTTCATCTCAAAGTTACAAAATTTTCTGATGACAACGCGTCCCAGCAGAAACACTTCCTCATACGAATTAAAACACTGAACTATTTATTATGCATGTTGCGTTCATTGCTGGTGATCACGCGGTCTTATCTTTTTGCTTCAAGTGTGTGCCAGATGTTCCTGTAAACGTTATATTTTTCGACTTTATTCTTTCCTGTTTCCAATTTCTCTTGCTGGCATGTCGTTTTCCGGGTTTGTTTGCAGAAGAGATTCCAACAAAACATTTATCAAAAACTTAAATGTTGTTTGCATCAGTTTTCACCATTCAGGAGTAAGTCGCATGGCTTATGCTTGCTTTAGTAGATATGCTTGAACGCTGGTCTATAAACGAAAAGCTATCTTATTTTAATGGCATGTCGTGATTTGTCATCCAGTGTTATCCATTAGACCGCGCCCGTGAAAGCAACATAGCATTAGTGTTTCATACCAAACAAAGTCAACAAACTGTTTAGAATGAAGACTATTGAAACGTCGGAATTTGAAGGAAATATCTTTCTAACTTACGCAACCAGCAAGCATGTCAGCTCTTTAAAGAAAATCTACAAAAGCGTGAATACTTCGACCAAGACGTTACTGTCGTTGTGCATCGATTTTAGAAATAAGATTCTTATCAATATTTTACCTTCATATTACTGGCAGGAAAATCGATTTTTTTCGCCATTTCATTTATAAGAGCATTTTACTTTATCACGTATACTAATAGGTAAACTGTAGCACGTATACCCAAATTATAATTTGCAGCCCGTATCGTTTAGACTAACTTATCATCAAAGGCTAAACTGATTGGAATCGGTAACATTTTATCAGATTTAAAGCGTTACATACTGATGGCCATCGCTGTAATGGACCTTCGGTCGCTTATTAAGTGGTTGGTCTTTGCATAAAACACAGTTTTAGTGAATTTCTTGACGCGTTTTCAAAGTAAATTTTATCGATATCGCTGTTTTTGCCACTCTTAGACAATTAAGGAACTTGAAGAGAAAATATACTTAAAATAATCTGTTGCAAAAACAGTATATACTCAAAACAGAACCTGCAACAACATTTACTTCATTGTAGTTTGTTCAGATTTTTTTCGTATCTTCTTAGATATGTTCGTTTCTGCTTGGTCCAATGTACTTTTGAGGTGAAGGGTAAAAGATTTTGACTCAAAATTTCTCTATGTAGTCTCTACAACAGCGTTTCGGCGCCTTTTCCCGGACAACTTATAACCAGAAATCAGCTACAATTTCCAATAAAATCCAGCGAAACTTAAACAAAACATCAGTTTTCTCGTAAGTATGGGTGAAACGTCTTGGTTGAACGCGACCGAACCCTGACTTACAGTTTATTTGTGATGCGGATTATCATCACTGATCTTGCCCTGGCAGAAAATGTGCGAGCAATTGTTTAAAATTGATCACTTGTTTCAAACACGGCAAAACATGCGTTTCTTCAAGCCAGTAATCTAATTACATGCCTCATCAAGATGCCTCTTCTTTTTTATCAAATGAATGCATTTTCTCGTGATACTTTTTGTTGTCCTATTACTTCTTATAAACAAACAGATCAGGAGTTTTAAGTTTCCTCGTCAGGATATATCTGTCAAAAGTCGTCTTCAAAAACGTGTTTAGGTTTGATGCTGCAAATTTTCATCAGTGGTGATGTATTGTCATTGTTTTAATAACTTTCTTACGCCGAGGATAACTTATGTGTTGCAGGAACTCATAACTAATATCTGCTTGATATATGTATGATAATTATTAACGTTTGTATAATAAAACGCCTTAATTGTCTTACTGTTCCAAGCATTTCTGAACTACATTGACAAGGTCGTTTAATTCCGAAACCCAACACCGATATGTATTTAGAAACAGAAATTATTCTACAAGCGAAGGTTGTGCATTTGTCGGATAATGTTGCATTTGAACCTCGTCTGGCTCCTGCTCTTCATCTGTGATGGGCAGTTTCCCTTTCCGTCATTTATTATCGCATAAATTATGCAAGGATATAGGAAAATCCGTCCTCGAAAATGTTATATTTTCTTTATTTCTTTTCAATGCCAACGGTTATAAACACTTGAATTTTGTATTTGAATTTGCAAACGTGTGTCGTTTTATAAGAACGTATCCATAATTAATGATGTTGTTTTAATGTTATTTATTCCTTTTTAATTGAGTTCTATGACGCCAGCCGAGATAAAATCGTTAGATATTTAAAGTAGAATGCGATGATAGAAAAAGCGTGACCCCAAGTTTCAAAATATATTTGTTGCATGCGCCATCGCATTTTAATTATTAATCTTGTATTAACTAAACTTTTTGTTAGATTTTATGAAAATGGCTAGAATACAGTTGCACGAAAACAAGTTTTTCACATACTGACTGTACAATACTTTTACTGCGGTTATAGACGATATTTGCGTTTAAGTTAACCTTATACTTACGAATAAAATCTTCATTTTTTTATTGTCAGGTAATTTCAACAGTTTTTATAACTTTTGCATTTTTAAGTCTTTCCACGTTTTCTTTAGATTCCAGAATGCATCTAGTCTAATCATGAGAATAGTGTTATATACTGCACGTAGGCTTAGGTTACACACAGTACCTTTGCTGTTTGGTTTAATTCCACAGGAATTTCAAACACTCAAGAAACGACACAACGGTTACGTGAGAGTGGACACATTATAACATTGTCTGCTAGGGCAGACCCTTTTAACAGATGAGATTAGTTTAAAGACAACCATGTAACAATATTTTACTGGTCACACTCTTTGTTCTTGCCGTGATGAGAAGTGTATTGATTTGACAGCCCTCGTAGTTAATTTCAAGCCCTCTCGAGTCCGTTATTAGAAAAGTACAAAGTGTTCGACTGAATAACTGCGACAACCCTGAGATGGCTACATAATGAAATTGTTTTTATTTGAGATGGGCACAGCCTCACACTTAACCAGCACTTGCCAACATGTTTTTGATCTGCTTAAAAGGTTTGAAACGTCGATTAAAACGCTCATCTTTTAACATGAGACTGTCTTTGTAATTGTTTGAATTGCAAAGCGTATTATACGTCTTTAATCAGTATATAACGATGGTGATGACGTTTTAGATAAATTTGTTTTATCTGCCTAATTGTTGATTCATTTTAAGCAAATCGTGGGTTGGTAGCATGCAATCCTTTATCACTATAGCGTCTTATACTGCCAGATATAAACACCTTTTGCTAAATCACCATCTATCGTACGTTAAGTAATATTTTAAAATTCTAATTTAGAATTTTCAAAACCTAATCTTTTTATCCAATGGGCCGACGTTGCATCGGAAAACAATTTTTAGAATTGTCTGTGATGAAATTTATCCTTTTTCTGTTTAGTAAGATACTTCCGTTTAGCTCACTTGCCGGAATGCAAAATTCAGGTTGAATGCTAAACTTGCAACAACTGTACATTTATTTTCTACTCGGCATCTTTTATATATTATAGGTGTTGTTTTATTTGTTAAAACCCATTTTTGATACATGCTTTTCAGTTAATTTGTGGAATTACTTATTTTTTAAATTTAATTTTAATTTCACAAATACAGCCGTTGCATAATTTAAATGTTTTTACCTAACTTCTAATTTACTCTGGGGTTTTGCTCCAGATAATCGAAATATACTGTTGCGTTTAAAGGCAACATTCAGTTGCTTAGCAGCCGTTCTATAATCCTCTCTTGTTACTCCTATTACATCAAATGCATTATTGGTAAAACACTATTTATAATTTAAGTATAAGTCTGTTGGAAGTTTGTTCAAGGCGTTCAATTTAATGTTAATGCATTCAATTTTTTCCATATCCTTTTAAGAAATACATGCAGACTATTTGAAATGAGGCACAACAATATGTTGCTATATATTAGAAAATTAAGGGGCCATGGTCAAAAACCATTTGACCAAACACGTGCCAATCAACTAATGTCCCTGATAACTATAGCGCAAGTTTTTCTCATCATTTTAAATAACAACGGAAGTTACAAAGACAACTTTCTTTTTTTGTTGTCAAACTCATCTTGTCCAGATCCGCACTTTGTCCTTAGCAGCGTGAAATTGTTTAGTCAAGTAAAAGTATAGCAATGGCTTTTTTATTAACAATTATCATTGCTTGCGTTAATGTGCTGTTTTTGACCATCTTGCTCTACAAACTTATGTGGCAGTATTTGCTTTTCTTGGTAAACGTTTAGGGACAAATTCATACAGCTAGAGCACATGTAAAATATTCATCTAACTTAGACGTTTGAGGAACTATATGAACTTAATAACCAGCAATTAAACATCCCGTATTAAAACGTATGTCTTAATACAAAGCAGTTTTAATAAATGTCTTAATTTCTGATTTAAGTAATACTGCAACCCCGAAGCAAGTGTGATTGGGCAGCATTAACTTGAATAACAATCGAGTTTTGCGCGGCTGTCATAAAATACTAGGTGCATTTTTTTGTTGTTTAGCCTTCTGAATATTAGCAAACTTGCTAAGTTGCTCAGGAAAATTTGTTTGGTTTGATTGTATTATGTATTAATAGCCTTTTAGTTTATTGATGTTAAAAATTTTTATAAATCAAGCCTGTAATTAACAAAAACCTAACCGTGTGGCGTACAACGTTTTATTTTTTGTGTAAATGGAGCATGTACGGTATGTGAGCCAATTTTGTCTTGGCAGGGAAGGACATGACCAATATGTGAGGTTTGCGTAGTTTCTTTGTTTGCTTCAATAAGTCTTCGTTTAATTGCCGTAACATACCTGAAAAAGCGCATTTTATTTAATGTGTTTCATGGTCGACAAATTGAATTTTCCGTGACAGGCTTGATAAACCTTTAGCAAGGGCTTGTACTGTAATTTTTGTGTATGATAGTATCTAACCACGCTGTGACAATTAATGAATGAAATAAAGACAAGACCCAATCTTAGAGCATAATCGCGTACGGAGGTCCTGCCTTTGCACCAGATCGTAATTGGCATAGCAAAAGCCCATTCTGATCATAGCTTCGCGTGACGAAGTTTATGCGACAATTAAGTCGAATTATTACGACTCTCAAAATAAAATACAGCAGGCACCGTCGCATTAATATTTAAAATGATATAAGCAAGTGCATAAGCAATCCCGAGAATAATGAAACGAATTTTATTGTGAACAGGCGCCCTGCCTTCTGTCTTTCGTAACATCTTTAAGATATTGTCGAAAGTGAAATATTAATTGATAGAAAGCGGCGAGGCGCGCGCCGGTCGTGCGCAGCGCCTTACATTATTGCCATGGCGGTTGTGAGCTTGACGGCCATATTAATAATGCATGTGGTGATGAATTTGATAAACTTGCACATTTTATTTTGACTTACGCACTTAACGGTGACGCAAGCAGTAAAATCTTATATGCAGATTGACTTGAAATGAATTTTGTTTCATAAAATCAATACGCTGAGCTTACTTCCATTGTGGATCATTGTTACATACAGACTTAAAAGCTTGTTATACTCGACTTGGTTTAATAAGAAATTTCGCATAACACGAAGCAGCTTCATCAGTCCTGGCGAATCGTCTGTTAAACTGTATTTAAGTAATTACCGATAACTCAAAGTTCTTTAACTAACTATTTAAATAATTAAATTATTTTGATTAACTCAAGAACTCGCTTTGAGGCTGTCACGGCCTTGCATACAGCTAAAACAGGGGTCGGCAACGTACGGCCCGCGGGCCGGATCCGGCCCGCCAAGCAAAATCATCCGGCCCGCAGCATTTTTTGCAAATTGTAGTTATTACCGTATTTTACGGACCATAAGGCGCACTGTCAATAAATTGCTTTGATTAGTTTTTTGTTCATACATAAGGCGCACCGGGCTATAGAGCGCAACGTATTTTAAGGAGTATGGGTTACCGTATAAAGCTCATTAAACAAAAATGCTCATTATATGGCGCACTCAGAATACTCCCCCGCACGTGGTAATTGTTTCGTTGCGCGTCCGTTTTTTTCCACCCCATTCCTTTCTGCACTGCTTGCGCACAAGACGTGAGTTCGATTAAAGCCTTGAACTAAGAAGGTCGTGTCTTTTTCTTTTCAATATATGAGCGAAGCTAGCATACAACTGAAGCAGCAGCCTTCTGAGTCAGGAGTCAGCAACCGAACAACGCACCAGCGTTAACCTTCGCCATATATTCTTATGGTCCGTACAATACGGTATGTGCTTTCTTTAGATAACGTAAGGCAGGGGTTCCCAACCTTTTTATGTTCTCGTACCACTTAGCCACCACGGATTGTCAACACGTACCACTATTTTCAAAACAACTAATTTAATCCAATATTAAATTAGAACAATAACAAATACAGTCGAACAACTATTTTCGTCAATGAAGCTCGCCAAGAGCAAGTTGAGAACACAACTTACTGATGACCACTTGCAAGATGTTATGGTTCTCGCCTCATCCAACCTACCACCTGACCTTCCGAAACTTTCTAGCGCGAAACAACATCAAATATCACATTAATGTTGTGCTGTCAATAAAAGTACTTGGTGCTTTCGTTATGAATTGTTGCTATTTTTCTTAGGATTAATCCATATAGGCCTAGCTAAATTTGGAGATAATCTGATAAGAACGCCCTGATTCGCCAATTTTAACAACATTATGAAATGTGAAGAAAACGGAAGTGCAAATGGAAAATTTGTACGGCCCGTTGACACCTGCACAGTTTGGTTTTGGCCCGCGCCTGAAGAAAGGTTGCCGACCCCTGAGCTAAAAGATTCACGTAACAGTAAAAAGGATCAAGTGTAATGTAAACAATTAAAGCAACTCTTTTTAATCAAAATAAGATAAAAACATTTTGACCAGCAAGGTGAATCTCGGTAGGTTACGGTACTTCATGGTAATCAGGGCTAGACTAAGCTAGGCCAAGGGTAGGTTACTATGGCACAAACTGGCTATCACATCTGGTTATTTTACAGGTGCTATGTTTTTTGTTTTATGCGTTATTGCCGTAACTTTGATATTTTATTAATAAATAATATTTGAAATTGGTTGAAAACACAGACTTGCTTCGTTGTTACACAGTTTATACCGCGTATAATAAGGGTGTGTTTGAAGATACTTGATTCAGTAGTTTATTTTGGACACACAAACTAATCAGGCATAAGAGATGCTCAACCAGGCCTTTCTTGTCAGTGTCAAATTGAATGAACACGACAGTTTATTGGGCATGTCGAGAGAAGCACTCTTTCTCTTTAGTTGCAGGTGTGCCTTCGTCATCACTTGATGCTTGTCAGTCTATATGAACCTTATTTGTAACGGCATTTTGTAGTCATTGTTGATTGTTCCGTCTTTCAACCCCTATTGCTAGTTGTTGTTGTATTATTCTTTTTTTTAATTTTTGTGGTATGTCGCCCGAATTTGGGACGGTTCATCAGGACCATATGTTCGTCACTGATCACAGTACAATGCAAAAGGATTTGTTGAAGTTGCTTTGGTCGTAGCTATATAGTTTCAGCTGCACGTTTGTGGAGCTTTCTACATTATTAAAGTTGGATTTATTAATTGTTTACGCATTTTTATTTTAAATCAGGTTATGAGTTGATTTTATTGACAGAATGACAATGTTGACATGACCACCTGAAATGTTTCGGAATTTCCATCCAAATCAGTTCTTTTGCTTTTGTTATATAGTTTATTTCATATTTACCAAATACGCATAAAATAGTCAGCAATATATAAACTACAGTGTTATGGCATAGACAATAGAATTAAATAAAGGTTTGCTATTAATTTAGCATATTCAGTCCATGCAGCTTTCCTGTCCACGGGGGTAACACTATCAAATGAAGAAATATAAGTTCACAATCCATTGGTCTTGCACGACTTTCATAAGGCTGCCATCGTTATACTGATCGCTTTGCTGACATTAACAAATTAAAAAATAAAATAGAAGAATAATAAAGAAGAAAAATATAAACGAAAGATCGTAGAAATGAACTTACTCGAGCACAAATCATTTATTCATTTTGTCAAAAGATTCTGTTTTAAATTTGACCAATTGGGCAGTCTTCCAGGAGTTGTGTTGCAGATAAACAGAACGATATTCCTCTAGATCAAAGATTGCATTTTAGGAGCAAGTTACTTGTCCTTGTTAAACGAAGCGACACTCATAAAGCGCATAAAGTCGCTAAATTTGTGATCGTCAGTGGCGGCAGGTCGAATACCGGCAGCTGCGGCGGCGGTAAGAGAAGGCATAAATGAAGACGATCCGTAAGGAGAAACTCCGCCAAAGAGTCCTCGGATGGCGGGGTGTTGGCCGTAAGATGATGGAAACGGGGAAAGATTTCCCAAGCACGACATCGGCATCTGTCCCGGCAATGGATAACGTGATCTTATTGAGGAATTGCTGAACTGGCCCAGCTTAAACGCCCCATTAAAGTTAGTCGCTGGAATTTTTCCTGCAGTGTGCGCTGAAAAGGAGTTGCCTGCTAGCGAACCGTTTACAAAAGGATAAAATGCGGTTCGAGCATCCAGTGCCGGTGCACCCATTGAACCCTGTTGGAATTTGTAGGCTTGCGACAAATCACCGATGGGAGGTGTGCCTGGTGATATTGCGTCACCGTCAATGGTTGGATGAGGGCTCGTGTTGCAGCTTCCTGCTATAAAAGAAGGAAAAAATATTAATATTATTACCCTCTATCAATCTTTATGGCGCACTGTTGCTATTTTTAGGACAAAAACATACCGCTTTGTTGAGATAGGTTAATGGGATCTCGTGCGTTATCACGTGTGTAATTTAACTGAACATGAGAATTTGTTGCGTTGTCTCTCGGTGATCCCAAATGTGGTGAAGTTTTTGCAATTTTATCTTCAAATTTTAACACCTGTAGGATGATGAAACATATGACTTATAAATGTTTGAAAAAAACAAAGAAAATATTGAATTTTTAAGGTAGTGCGCAACAATTTACAGGTAGTTTCGTGCTAATTTTTACTACCCACATTCGATGCTAGAAATATACTGTAATTACCTTTTGTATTGCTTTCACCACATCGCCGTTGCAGTTTTTTAAAATTGAAGACAATTGCGACGCGTTGTGTTTGGGAAAAACTCGACATAACATCTCAAACCCGCCACTGTATGAAAAAACACGATAGATTTTCTGGGTTTCTTTTTATTTAGATTTATTATAATTATAACTTACAGCGAATTATATGGACTTAATATTTACAGATTAACTTGACTTTATACAGTAATTTAGTTAATTGAAATTACCTTGTTGCGTCTTGGTTTTGCGTTTGTGTTAGCTGGCTTGAATCGTATAGCTGATTTTCGGTTACGTCACTGGCCTGGTCAGCTGAGTCAGTTCGTGACAGAAGGGAATGCTTTTCTGGCGATTCGTCGATATCCAATGCAGGCCCCTGACTCGCGTGAGGTTTTTCAGGACTGTATCGACTTTCATTGTACGCCGGTGAGCTGTTTTCACTCATACCAAAAGGGGGACTCTTCCTAGGGTCGTCCGATCGCGGTGAGCGAGTGACGTCGGACTTTCTCTCCGTGTCGCCATTTTGATCGCTGTCCGAATGAACAGATTTGGCCGAGCTGTTGTCCAAGTGCGGTTGTTGCTGATGTACCGGTGATGACGACACGAAACCGTAACTTCCATTGCAATCATTTGAGATATAATCGTCGTATCTCGCACGTTTCGCGCCTACGAACGTACGTATTGTGATGACTTTTAAATAACAACGCGTTTAAGGTTCAAGTCATATCTTACAGTTACAAAAACTGACCAGGGAAGTTGAAAAACACGCAAAGACGACGCACCTGATGATGATAACGGGTCGCTGCTGGCTTTGTTGTGAATTTCATTTTCAATAAAGTCTTTTTTCGGCGATCGTTCAATACTTGCGATGCGTTGCGCGTTCAAGGGCGAAAAACTCTGGGTAGCTCCGTAGAGCAGTTGCAGTTCTCGTGTGTTATTTTCCTCTTGGGCTTGCTGACGTCTTAAAGCAACCTATATTAGGGTAATATTAATTAAAAGATGAAACAATTTCTGTTTAAAAAAAAATTTCCATATTTAAAGAATACGCTATTAAGAACAAACTTTTGAACTTTTGCTGTACATTAATTATTTATTCTGATTTAGACAGATTTTAAAACAGCGGATATAAAATATTCCTAAATTTCTTTTTGTTTTTATTCATAGTTCTACTTTGAATGTAATCTTCATAAGCAACCGTGTATATCCTACTTTGCAAATTTTCTTATTTGGTTTACTTTACACTGTGGGTATTACCTGCGCTGCCATTACTCTTTGTCTTTCAGCAATCAAAGTGCACTTTGCACAGAGGCAGTCTTTCCAACGACAATATCGTTTGTGACCCTTCAAAGCGCTCACTACCCCATGGTTTCTGCATCTTGCACATTTCGGCGTTCTTGGGTATTTGTCCGTAGCCCGAAGAAGTAGTGCTGCGGCTGCCGGATTTGAGACCGCTTGAGACAGGTTGCCGTAGTCATGGGGAGACGATGGTATGTGATGCAAAGCTGTTGCTTTCATTCTTTTTTAGACTTTTTTAGAAACAACTGTAGCAAAATAAATCTATGTATGGAAAATATTTTTTTGTTAGACTAACATAAATTCATATATAAGACACGTTTTAACATTATGTAACAAGTAATTTAAACGTAACTTTTAGATTAATATGTTATGCTCAGTGATATACCATCCTTACAAATAATGCTTTCTGCAAAAATGTCTTGATTGCTTTTTAAATAAGAATAAAATTTTAACAAATTTTTCCAAATTTACTATCCTTTAACTAAACTCGTTTAGGAATATATGATGGCGAATTCGCGACGGATAAATGATTTCAATTTTTTCGTTCTACACGCAAAATTACCCAAAATTTTAAAAACTGTTCTGTGCAACCACTCATACTGAAAACCTTGTCTTTACAATACTGCTTCTTGGTCTTGTTCTCTGACAAAATGCCGTCCAAAATTCTTAATAGACATGTTATATCCCTCGACAACAAATTAGTGGTTCGCGCATAAATAGTAATTGCCTTGCTGTTAGCGCTTTTTTCTAGCAGCTTTTTGTCACTTTTTCTCTCGTTTTAGGACGAGCTTCGAATTTCTCTCGCGCGGTTATTGGTGACGGAATTGTTTTATTGAGTTTCTTTTTTCAGTCATCGCGCTGGGACAAAAATTATACAAAAAAGCTTATTGCTCTAGCAACTGGTTTTAAAATCGTGTAAATATTTCTATGACATGTTTGCCAAAACAAAAACTAACAACTTAATTAACTGCACACCACAAAAATTTTCGGTCACATAAGATTTCGTATATATCAGCTCACCACAACAACGTTGTTTTGAGATGCGCCCGACGCATGATCACCAACCTCAACTGCACCGATGGGTGAGGAACCGCAGGAAATTATATATATATGGTATATAATTGTTTTGCCCCTCAGTTAGCAAATAAACCATTAGCACGTGTAAAGCTATCGACTAATTGTTTCCTCTTCCCATAATGTTATGGGGCGTGTGGATCTTTAAGAAAAACATCGTCCAGAACAAAGAACCTGTTTAGACAATGGTCTCCATAGGACCGGACACAAATTAAATGAACAATGGAAGTAATGGGAAAATAGCTTGTTTTGATGTAAAACAAACTTGATTTTGAAAGGTATGTAAATATGACAATAGATTATTTTGTTTAACTTTGTATTTCTAATTGTTGGGAAATATTTTGACAATTACTTCGAGCAAGAGAAGTCAGAAAACGACACAATGGACCCAAAAATAAGCCGATTTTCACATACACACATAAAGCATCACCAACACAAAATTGCTATTTCTTTGCGAATAATAAAGTATTTCTGCTTAGAATTGGCAGATTACTCTGATTTAATCAGTCCACCAATCTAGGAAGTATTATGCGATCTAGCTAGATCACAAAGTGTTCTTTTAACTTAGACGTTATACAATGACATATATTGTCAATAGCGCTGTTTGCAATTGTTTGCTTAATCGTTGAATCAAATCCTTTTGCAAATACGGTATACGCTCAACATCAAGCTAATGGATATTGAATCTACTTTCATACATTTCCCCTTATAATATCTGTTGTATTGATTACTAAACTAGGCAAACACAGGAGTCAACGTCGTATCTATCACTTACAAAAGAACGGTGCTGGTCAAAAGTATTAGAATCTATGAGCACTGGTACCGGAGACAACCCTTTGACGTATAGCACGTGAAAGGTGTGCTTTTCTCAGGTCAAAAGTTCACTGGAATCCTTTGTGTAAGAAATTATCCATAAAGCTACTATAGTATGAGATTTGCAAACATCGCCCATTGCAAGATATGTGATAATCGATCAACGCTCTTAAGTTTGAGACATTAAAATCGCCTGAAAGTTTCCATTCATTGTCAGCCGTGCGATTCGAAATGAATCAGAGTTTTTTACTTCTTCTTTGTATGTTGAAAGTGTCACGACTATCAGCAAATATTTAAACAGATGAATGCAGGAAAGCGTAATCTGGACCAAATCAGGCAAAAATTTCTTCCATCATTTTCTTGGGCAAACTTTTAACCTTTTCTTTGCCGATACTTACAACGATTCATGTTTTTTGGTAACATTTACCTAAACGTGATGAATTATTTTTTTGGGTTTAGATAGTAGAGTCATTAGGCAAACTCAGCCTTCTTGTGACCAAAATACCAAAGACTATCAAAACCGCAACCACGTTTCCAATGTAGCCAGCGCGATAGCGACTGTTTGAATCTACACTCTTGAATTATATAAACAACAATAATGAAATAATGGTCAAACATGTACTGAAATTGTAAAGGAGAAAGTGAACCCAGATGGCGTTGCGTTGTCATTTAAGCGTTTAATCCCTAAATAGTTGTTTGTCTAATCGTGTGTGGTAATTTGACTCACTTGGTTAGTTAGAATGTAAAGTCATTATTGGGTGGTCGGTTTTTCGCCTCCAAACGTAAACCAATATCTCAAATCGTGTATACTGTTACCGTTAAGTCTTGTGATGATAAACAGTTTCAAACGTTTCAAAGCTATTTGAATGTAACGCCATTAAATTTTCTGTCTGCTCATCTGCTTATAATCACCTTAAATTGTCCCAAATTTCAAGAGCTCAAAGCATTACGTAAATCAGTGGACTTTTTCATGCTGTTTTTGTTATATTACGTTACCGCGGTAAAAATGGAAGCATATATAAGACAACGAATAAGATTATGTCTTTTGTTAAAGCAACTTTGCTTCGTCGCGCATCAGGCTGGTTCTCGTTTGCGACCGTCATTTTGTTAATGACATTGACTGAAGAATCCCAAAAAGTTTTACAATTATATGCGAATAACAGTTGATAAAACAATTAAGTTTGTCTTACCAATTTGCTAGACTTGCACCAGTTCCTCGGAGTAAATATTTGTTTTGTTTCTGTCACTTCCTTCCATTTTTTGTTAGCAAGAAAAATGTTTGTGTCTGTCCCCACGCGCTTGACTTGTTTTTGTCTTAGATAAAAACAAGCAAATGGGAATGATATCCTCTGGTATTTAAGACGACAAAAATACGACATGGCGTGACCTTTAAAAGTAAGTTTGTGCTAACACCTTTTGTGTCATCCTCAGTTTGAACTGACTAAATTAGCGCTATGATAACAGCAAGGTGTGTTTAGAGGTATGTTTGCACAGTAAAATTAACTCTGACTTATTACGCCTGTACGAATTTCTTGTCTATCGTTTTAAAACTTCGAAATTAATCAATATTAGACCCCGAGAAAAGCGTACCTTAAAATAAGCATTAACCTGCGCTAACAAAACCCGCCACACGCAAATGCGCCTGACGTAATTTATCATGCACTTCTGTGAAAATGAGCTGGAACAAGTTAATTTAAGCGCTTCTACTGATCTTCGGCAATCTGAAACGTGTCAACATCGCGCAAGTCGTGAAGAGGCGTTCTCAATCGATAAGGTTACATCTTAATTGTGACACTGACAAGTCATTTCAAAGGGATTCTCGCAACTAATCGTATGTGCGTGGGGCTACCATCATGATTTAGGAGCATTCAACTTGGAATCGAAAAAATTTTGGATCCACTGCTTGCTAAGTGTTGTCACATAACCTGTAAGACAATAGGCACAGTTGTCAGTCTCTCCTATATGTCTCATATAGTTGGGATTTTAATGTGTTTATGTCACGTAAAGTGAGTGTAGCATTCTAAAGAAAGTAATAATGTCTCTGCTTTCGTTGGATGACACCTTTTGGAGAGTCCTTGAGGTGCTCTTGTTCTGTCTTGTGAGTTCACATTTTTATTATGTTGCCAACTGAACCAGGCTCAGCTATTTTAATCACAACTTTGTTCTAGCCTAATAACGTCACCAAGAAAGGAGACGATCCCTTTCAAAGGACTTGTATTAACAGACACCCACTCGATGACATAAACCAATCCCGAGATCGAGACTAACTCATAGATCGTTGCTTTTATCATACGCGTAATTAAAGTTTTGTTCGTTTATATATTTTTCCTTGTTTGCCTAATTATTAAACATCGGGTTTTATATAGGATAAATAAATTCGTATGATATGCTACGTGTTTGATTATTTATTTTACACTAAAACTATTTTCAAATAATGTCATCGAAACGAAAAACAACTAGGCATCAAATGTTAGACATTTCGATCTGACACTTAAGACTCTCTGATTACTCTTCAGTATTGGAACGATGTTTTTCAACAATGAAATTTTAATTTTCTTTTCTCAAATCAAAAGTTTCGCCGATGCTTCTTCACAATTCGAGTACTATCATTTAAAATATCTCACTGTATTTGCCAAGCATCATAGCCAGGGCATGTTTTAACCTGTAAAACTTACTTATTTGCACAATGTTCACAAGCATTCTTTTAAGGAGCGTGTTTGGCGATGAAGTGCCTTTGGATATTATATTGGCGATAATCAGAAGCAATATCAAATATTCTCCCATTAATAATAGTTTTTGTCCGCTTCAAAAGTACTCTTTGACATATCAGATCTTCTCAGCATTGTCCATCAATAATGAAAATAGCGTCTATTATGTAGCCGAGACGCGGGTGTATACGCTGCCCGTCATCTACCTCATGCGATTTAACTCTTTAATCTCGCATTAGCGCACGTGCTTACAATTTCAACGTTTGACCTGTTTTATTCGAACGCACGAAACAATAATCCCCTGCTTTCACTATATGCCTATAATCTTGCTATAGCATTAATAATGCTTGTCTTAATCGCAGGTGTTTTTTTGTTTTGTCATCGGTTTTCGCTCGAATAGATTTTTTTTTCTTTGAGCGGCTTACGACATGAAGCAATCAACTATGCAAATTGCTGAAAAGGAACAAAGTTTTACACGTTTTACTTAGTTTCATTATTCCTTAACGTACGGAGATTTGTCACAACAAGTTTTCGTTTTACAACTAAAAAAGTTTTAGAAATTAAAGTTTTAAAGGATTTGCCATAAACACGCACCTGCGTGTAGAGATTTGAAGTGATTGTATTTTAGCACCGAATTAGCTTCTGTTTCCAAATCTTTTTAACTTGATATGCGGTTAATCGCTAAACTACTGACTTTAGTAAAACTATAAAGACCACATATAAAAATTAATCCGAGTATAGCACGAATTGGCAAAAATTCCACGTATATACTATCCAGTGACATACATGGCAACATCAATTTTCTTATTGAAATTGTCTAAATCGTTTACAGGTAGGCAATGCACCTGCTAGAGTAGCTACAGCCACAAACCTGAACACGCCCGTCTAGCTTCGCCTACAGTTTACGATTGTTTTATAGGAATTAACTAGCCTTAAAGTACATAATAACTCCTGCTTAAGTTGATTTCGATTTTTAAATATACAACCTACAATTTGGAATGGGATCGTTTAGGATTGACTAAGAAGATCATTTTTGGACAACCTGCTATTTGTATGGAAACAATTTATCAAAGCTATTATTACGCTCTTGTAACTTAACCACATTCTGGTGATTTCCACTGAACAAATCAACCTCACCACGTCATATTATCATAGCCTTGTATTTTATCTTTGCTATGTTTGTAGTTTGTATTAAAGCTAGACATGTACAGGTGAGGTGTAATGCGGAAGGTAATAATACTTAACGGATTAATGTTAGGTTGTCAGTTGGGGTACAAGCAGTGTGTCTCAAGTGTATTCTCGAATTAATTTGTCGATGTATGACGTACACTATAGCAATATCTGTAAACTGACAACCAATTACAAGTGTGTTTTCCCGCAATTTTGTCATGTTTTGTTTTAATGCGTTGTCATTACGTCATATGCGTGGGCTAAAGAAATTGGATTCGGATCTAAGTCAATGTATCTACTTATTGCTTGAAATGATGTTGGCATGAAAATGATGTTAGTTGACAATAGCGCTCACGCTCTTTCTTACGTTAATTTCTTTATTTGCTAAAATTTTTCGGTATTTCTTGCTTCCGACCAAACTTGGATATAAAGAATAGCCCATTTGAGCCCGATAATCCAGCAATTAAATAGATTTGTGACAAAACACTTAAGGTTTGTTGGTGGGTGGAGGGTATATTTGGTGCTCCGGACTTTTCGAGAAAGTAATTGACCAAGTTGGGTGAACGTCTATTATATTGTAAGTACATTTCACCTGTAACACTTGGAAGTACTTTTAGGTAGGGCAACATTATCTATCTAATTACTCGCCAAATTTACAAATTCACATGTTGCAACGTTGTTACCTTAAAAAATCATACACGTAAGCAGCCTATTATACAGCTGCACCATGTAAACAAAAAACGAGCTCCATATTTTCGTTGGAAGACCTTTTTTGTTTTTACCTTAATCCTTTTCGACAGGTAATTTCATCGAATTGCTTATCAAAACCTTGTAGCGATTGTCTCTTTCCAAGGAGCTAATGTTTTTATAAGGTGAATCAAGTAGAGCGATGAATTTAATTCAATTGTAGTCGATAAGAAAACCATGATTTACCATAAAACTAATTCAAGTCAAAACTGTTTTTTTTATCGCGGAAAACTTTACATTGTATCCATATGATTACGACATGATGCTTTCACATACACACCCTGGATATCTTGCGCGTTTTTTTCTCAGCTGAAAGGAAATGCGCGGGTTTATGGGTTGGATTACTACGATCCTCTGGCGTCGCTGTTACACTAACAACATTGATCACCGCCCAAATCGTCATCGAGTCGAAAAGCCTTATACAAACTTCGTAACGAATGTTGAAATAATAAAAGAAGTAATTTTTTACTAATCATTTCTAAATCTCCCCTGCTTACACTATGAGCAAGAGGGAATATAACGGCTCAAGAGTTCATGGCGTACAACGTATTTTGAGACTTTTCCATAGGCCAATATGTGTACAGTAACATCATTATAAATCTGACAAGTACGGACATAAAATATTCGCGTTACTCGACGATATTGGAAGAGCTTGTTTTGAAAATATTCTTATCCCCTATACACAAACACACAATCTCATGTAGGTCTCCATAATGGGAAAAGAATACGTTAACGGTGGCAATGATAAGTATCCATATCGTTTAACAGGGCCAGGTGTTGTTATATACTGTTATTGCGTCCGGTATCTTTGCCTGTATACTAAATAAGTTCGGTGTCGGTGATACTATAACTATATGTTAGATCAAATTAAGAACGAAACGAAATTAAACGTACTCGGGATGGTTGAAAACTTGATATACAGGTCGGCTTTGCTGGACATCTGGCAAAGGGAAACACTACTAGGCTGAAGACGATTTGGACTGTTACTCGGATCTGTCCGTTTTTCTGATTGAGATAAGATTACTTGTCTATTAACGTTAACAAAACGTCATTTCACCGTCTGGCCGTTTTGCTTAACCTTTAAATGAAGCGTTCACCTGTGCCGATGAACATATTTGGTTATGCAACAAATAAGATATACATTGAAACGATTTTGTTAGGGGCCTTCGTGCACCTGTATTTTCTAGCAACACCCAATGCAAGAATCCAATTCGGATGTGTCAAGTTGCCATTGGACAATTTTTTTTGCCTAACAATTTTGATTTCAATTTTTTTTCGAAGTGGAAATTTTTCGAATTGAAAAAAAATGCTATAATCGTTTTATACACCATTTACTTTCGTTATATGTTTTTTGGGCCACTGATCACCAATTTGGCGTGGGCGAAATTTGGGCTTTGCCTGATAATTATAAGCAATATTCTTGCGACAAACTCGTTTTATATTATAACCAAAACGTTTATATTTTTGAACTGAAGCGCTTGTTCGTCGATATTTGGTGCTGTAAAATACAGCAATTATACGCGTAAAGGAATGCGTTATCCTCGGTCTTCTGTTTACACGCGCCTAGAAAGAGATGACGCAACGCACTTCACTCTGAAAGTGGCAATTAGCTCGACCGCGTCACGTGAGATTATATAAATACAATTTCATGCAAGGCATAACAATTAATAATCTCTCGGGTGGCGGTGTGATTCCGTAAACAAATCTTTTGACAGGTTCAAACTGATTAAAATGCCGATTACCGCGAGCAGTTTACCGTTGCCTGATTAAAACAATCGCATTAATAGCTGGCCTTTTTGATCTGCGATTGACATCATTGAATGTTTTGAAATACAAAAGAGCAAATCAGGATTTCTCTGTCACAATTAAAACTACATTTAGTTGCTTTGAAAACTAACATCAGTATTACATGATGTTTCTGGTTAAACGCGTTACACGTCACTGCTGTTTAATCTGATAATGACTGTTGTTCATCGTTTAGTTGTAAATCCTGCCAGGTGCGTTGAACGAAACGATCCAGTGAACCAAAATTTTACTTGAAAAATCATGATATGTTTAACTTTTTACATTTGCAGCTATAGTTTGGATACTGCGAAGAATTATCGAGTTCACTGTTTATCTGTGAACTTATATTGATAAAATAAGTTCTACTTTTTGTCCAGGTCTATACTTTGTACAGCATGTTTTTGGCTTACTTTTTTGTCGTAAATAAATTAGACTAATATTGTTTTTTTTTTGAAATTCGACTAATTACTTATATCATCACTTGCAGTGATTTACAAAAAAGACATCACAGTCATCGACCGCGAAGCATGAAAAATAATTTTTTCAGCTGACAGGCTCGGTTTTGAAAGACGCACCTGCGCCTCCAATTATCAGATAAATCAGAGTTGCCGTTTCCAATTGTTACAAAATCCACGTCAGCTTATGAAAGCAACATAAGAGTCGGTAAGGGAAGGTATAAACATGGTGCTGGGTTAAGCCAAAAGGAAGGGTCGCAAACGATTTGACGACAGCCTACTGGGCTTATTTTCAAAACGCTGTGCAGTATTTAGTTGGAGTAATGAAAAACATTTGCATGCCCTGAATAAATAAATAAATTTGAATTTGAAACCTGAATCGCCCTAAACTTCTGATCCTCTTGATCTTCTGGAAAGTTTTGAAGTGAATGGTATAAAAACTAATGAAAAGCAAAAAAGAGGACTTTCCAACGGTACTACATATGTGTTTGACACCATTTATTCAAGAATACCTGTGAAAGAAATGTTGCTAATTGCCGATAGGTCTAATGAGTATTTCTAGAATGTTAACCTGAGAAATTTTAAAGAGTTATGGTTTGGTTAAAGTCGACAACTCGCTAACACCTTGATGTGAGCTTAATATAACACGTACTATATATGCGGTAAATTTTAATCTGGTGAACGTTTTGTTCATAATCAAAACTCTCAATGAATATTGTAATTATTTTGAATAAAACTAACATATATGTAGGATTTTAAGTTAAAATGTCTTAAATAGAAACAATTAAGTTACATCGATTTTGTTGGAAATTTTTGTTAACTTCATTACCTTTGCTATACAGTCTTCTTTTCTCCTGCCTAATCCTATGTTGACAATTCTGGGTGGTATGCTACAATTTCAAACCATGGGACTATACCACCAAAGTAGCATGATTTTGTACAGGCGGCGCTTTATTATAATCGAAATTATATGTTTCTAATAGCTTGTTGGTGTGGTTAGCGTTTCACTTATTCTGGTATTACTGTTTGTAATACTCTTTAGTCCGAGTGGGGGGAAAATAACCCCAAAAACCTGCCGAAATGTCTCATATAGGTTTTCGTTCTCCGTCTCCGTTTTGGGGCAGTTTACCTTACAACCCGGATTAAACGCTACTTACTCCTGAAAACGTTAGTCTGTCGCGTTGTTGGGGATTAATTGTAAGAAGCGCTTATTCTTTTAACGTTTGAACCGGGGGACCACACACGAATGACAGGACGAAATGAATCAGTATTAAACAAAATCAAGATAGCAAGAAATTGTTTTCACAGAAGCAATGACGCAAGTGAAAGTTTAACATTTAAAAAATAGAGCCACGTTTTTTGCTTCTTATTTTCAACCGTTCTTTGCTGAGTGACGGCTCTGATCAAAACTCACAAGGTACACCTCAGGAGAGCCCAATGAACACCTGCGCCGGGTGGGTCAGGAGAAAAAGTTACAAAAATAAATCAGTTGAACGCGCGCCTGAAAGCCAATTGTCAACTGACAACTGTCATGACGTAACGAGCGAGCATCTTAAAACAAATACCAACAACTTGGTTGATGTGGTCACTAATGACGATTCGATGATGCAGCAATGATGACGACTTTGCAAAATCAAACTACACAGATATACGTCATAACCGGCAAAACTCTCAACACCCTTGTCTCGTCACAAATAACAGCAATGCTAACATTATGGCATATAAAAATATGTTGTTATCTAATCTTGCAGTGACTAGAACAGAAACTCGAAATTCTGGTTAACACAGAGGCTATCCATTGGTCCTGGGAAAATGCTTATTACAAAATATGTAAAAAAGGTAAATCGAATTCCAAAAACTTTTATGTCGAAATTTTGATTATATTTTATTGTTTTTTTCTTATTCCCTGTACTTAAACGGCGCTTTTTATCACAAAACTAGTCCAAAAATCACTCTTTATGGCCATCCTTTTGTGTATATAAAAAGTTCTAAAATTTAAATGAACTAGGTCATCAGCTTCTTGTATTGACAAAGTTTGAGCGCAGTGCTTAGCGTTGTTATCACGGATATTTTCCCGAAAATTGTCAAACTTCGAATAACTGGAAGTAAAGTGATGGCTCGTTTTAGCCTGGAATTGCGAGTTTACTCTGCATTGATTCATTATGCTGTTGTAAATTTCGAGAAGACTTACATTAGAGTTTTCACTGCATTTGAATTTCTACATGGTTACCTTCAGTTTTTTTTAAGGTTATAGGCTTTGGCGACCGCTATAAGTAATTTTAACAGACCGCGAATTTTAAAGACTAACTTGCTTAATTTCTGCTGTAGTTGCAGAAGTATAAATTATTAGAGACCGTTGGAAAAACTTAAGAGACGGTTTTATTCAACCTTGCAGTTGTTTTTATTTGCTTGAAAATAGTTTTACCACCAGGTTTTATGAAATATATCTTTATTGAGACGTTTTATTTTTGTAGGTGTACTAACAGGGTCATTCCGATGTCCTCTAAAAATTATTTTTGATATGTTCTTATTTTCAGCAACTCTTTAACTCCATCTAGTGCGGTAAAACTACGCAAATTTGAAAGATACTGGAGTAACCGGTCGCTTTTCAAGAGCACAATATAAACAGAAAAATCCTACACATCATCTTATGAAAATCAATTCGTATTATCCAAGCCCTCGTGCAAAATGCTGCATTGAGGTTTGTATCCTTTTTAGATTGATTTTTTTCCTTCTATGTAAAATGATTTCTAAAATATATTAAGCTTGTCAGGTTCTGTGGATAAACAAATTTTCCATAACAGACAGAACATCATGCTTGTTCTATATAACCCTACGCGTTTTGCATTGTTTCGTTCACATCGTAATAAACTTTGTATTAAACCTGGGCAATTACAAACATTTAGATCCAAACTAAGTCAAACGTTGTAAAAATATAGAAATCACTCTCAACCCCATGTAGAGGTACAACACTAACCGTCAAGTTGGGACAATGCGTTGCATCTTAAAGCAGCCACTACACTGTCAACAAACCGTTTCTGAATGACAAACCGCTAAGTCTGCCAATTTTTAAGTTATCACTTATTAACTCATGTCTTTTGATTGTTAGTATAACAAAAGAATATCAATTGCAACGTCAAACTAAAATCTAGTCATGGAGCAGCAAATTCTTGGCAGAATTTAAAATTTGTGTTCTTTGTTCTTTCAATAGCTCAAAACACAACGTAAGCTAATCTTTCGTCAATATGTCAAAAATAATGCGGCAATGTAATGGACATAAACAAAAGTAAATTTTGTGCTAGCTTGTGGCTGTAAGAAATTTTCACGCTCTCCTGTCATGGGTGATATTACTCTAGATGTAGAAAAATGCTTCATGCTATATTTGTCGCGATACAAAAAAATCTTTAGCGCATTACTATAGGACATTCTCTTAAAAGACAAAACCTGTCACATGTTTAATTAAAATATTTGCAATTTAGTAAACAAATTTGAACTTCTCTTTATCCTCAAAAATAACATTCGTGTTGTGTGATTCATTTGTGTCTCCCCTTTTAAAAACTGCCTTAGAGGATCATGCTAAATGATATTTTGTCACCAGAAGAGTTGCCAAACTGGATTTTACATCAGCCGTTGTGAAGGCAGCACAACTATGGCATGCCATACTGGACAAAAGTAAAAACCTTTTTGTGTAAAGTAAATGTGTTGGCTAAGTGAGACAAAAACGTGTAATCAGGTTGCTGTTGGTGACGTAATACCAAGCTGTTGTTCATGACGTAACCAATAAATGCTCAGTTTTTCTACAAAGTGAGCAGCTGATGTGGATTTTGTTCCAAGAAAAGTGTGCATTGGTTTTTACAAAAGAATATATCAAAAATTGGTTGTTTGAGTAAAGATAGCGTTTGCCAGTTTTCAGCAGCAACCAACATCAGGGTGCTTCTCGAGCATTACAGGCTGCTATTCATTACGTCATGAACAGCAGCCTGTCAATTATAAATTATTGAGCAGTAAACAATAATAAGGTTTTATTTGAAAACAGCAGGCTGCTGTACAACAATAACACTCATTCTTCTAATTACGACCCTCCCTTTCTAAACCACTAGTCAGCAATTACATGACGTCACCAATAACCGGATGCTATGTCAATCAGCAACTACGTGACGTCAACAATTTCAACGTGCCACTTAAAAACAGCAGGCTGCAAATGATGAGGTCACAGTAAAATTTTAGCATGTGCTCAGTTAAAACTGCTATTGTAATCACGGACGTAAATTAATTAATGTGTTAACTAAGAGTGAAAAGTGGTGGGTTGGGATCGTTGTTGGCCAAAGTGGACGAAAACGTTAGTCTGTGTTTTGGCTTGCTTCTGCTAATGTACTTGCAATTGCAGACTGGGTTAAGGCTATAAGCTAGCTTGAGTAACTAAAATTAGTCCGACATAACGGTTTTCACTTTTGTCCAATATTGCTTGCAACAGCACAACATGTAGGCTACGGGCAAACACGCGCAAGGTTATGCAAACAATAGTTACCTTTTGATTTGAAGGCGACAGTTCGATTTTGTGTAGTCAAGGAATGTAGTCGAGGAGTGTAAGCCGCGGAGGCAAACTAGCTTATTTGTTAGATACTTTGTGCGTATTGTATACGGTTAAAGTACAGCTTGGATGCATCCCGAAATGATAGTCTGTAGTAGTGTAGTGTAGTGTAGAATTGCGAGATTATCATCATATACTTGTAAAAAGGTATGGCAGTCTTTTTAGTAACGTTTGGCCAAGGACAGTTATAGTAAATTTTCTTGTTAGGATATCGTTGACCGTACCTGACGTAATTTTCGAGCTAGTTTAATTCAAACGGTTATTACCAAGTATGCTGGAGGCATATAATTATAAGCTGTAATGGTTGTTTGAATTATTAGAACTTGGCCTAGTTATAAGCTTGTTAATAAATGACTGTGGTTTTGTAATGGCATTTAAGGTTTACACTCAGCTGTTGCAGTGCGTATTCAGGGTAGCGTTTTTAGTAACTTTCATTGAGCATTTCGCACGTAAAAGAAGCACATCAGACGGAAAAACGCACCCGAGGCTTATATTAATAACCAAAAAAGATTTTATTTATAACCAGCATGTCAAGGTATAGGGTTTCATGTTATGTTCTAGTGTTTCATGTTACATTTTTTCACAACAGCTACAGATTCTTAAAATACTTCTGAGACAAAAATTGTAGCACGGTACATCAACACAGGTATGATGGAACAAAACAGTATGCATGGTTTTACTGAGTTGATTTTGGATTTGTTACGTGCAAAATATTATTTGAATTTAAGCGTCCGTTGTATAAAGCAATAGAAAAGTTTCTGTGTAGGCCGGTAAAAAGTATTTCCTTTTACTACAGTTTGCTTTAATTTCTTTACTTAGCTAAATATGGTGCGAGGTTTCAGATTGTGAAAAGGAAGCAAATTACAGTTTCTTTGCGGCTAAATTTTTGTATAAGTCGTAAACTGCAATCGAAATTTTCTGCTGTATGCAATTTTTGGGGTTTGAACTAAAACCCAGTGAACGAAAGCCCCATTGAACTAAACGTCCACCGGACACAAAACAACAGCGACCAAAAAACCTAATGGTTATCTTCATGTCCATCTTCCACCTTCATGTAGTTGATTTTACTTGCTTATTTTCAGTTTATTCCTAGGTTTTATGAAAATGTGTCTTCGGTAAAACGTTCTTGTTTTGTAGGCAACAGTATCCTTTCAATAGCCTTTAAAAGTGCTTAGTGATATATTTTTATTTTCAGCAACCCTTTAACCCCATCTAGTGCTGTCAAAGATCCTTCTATTTTAAAGCTGCTGGAGTAGCTAGCAGTCGTTTTCCAAGAACATAATAAAGACATAAAAAATCCTTTATACGTGAAAAATAATATTCTCAAGTTGCAATTTGTAACTCATTGTTTGTCTGACACTATGACATTGTCACTTTTTGCCAATAAAAATAAAAAATTCTGCACTGGGGACAAAAGTCTTTAGCATGTTCATTTTAAAATACTGTGTTTCAGTGAACAACTCTAAACTTCTGTTGATCGTCAAAATGTCTCGACTTTTAAAAGAGATGCTTTAGTGATCATGCAAAACTATGCTTTGTAACCAGAAGTGTTTTCACACTAAGCTTTTGATTCTGATATGTCGCATCAGCCGTTGTATATAGGCGGTACAACAAGCACGAGCATATACGTGTAAGTTTGTGCAAACAATTGTTACCGTTTGATTTGAAGGCGAAACTTAGATTTTGTTTAGTCAAAGAATGTAGAAGAGTGTTACGTGACCGAGGCAAATTAGCTTATTTCTTGAATATTTTGTATGTACCGTATATGGTTACAGCTTTCAATTGATGCACCCAGAAACGATGGTGATAGTCTGTAGAAGTATTGCGAGAATACCATCATGTTTTTGTTATAGGGTTTTTGGTATGTTCTAGTGTTGTATGTTATAGTTTTTCGCAACAGCTACAGATTCTTTAAAATTTCTCGGGCAAAAATTGCAACGTACAATGTATTAATACATCAACAGAGGTTTGATGGCACAAAACAGTGTGCATGGTTTTACACTGAGTTGGTTTTGGATTTTTTATGATTATATCATTATTATTTACTTAAATTATTTATTTTGATGATTAAATAATTTATTTAATTTAGGCATCCGTTATATAAAGAATAAAAAAGTGTCCGTGTAGGCCGCCAATAAACTTGACTCTTCATAATTTTCTTTTTTTTAATAAACATAAAATTAAATGAGTTTATTTAAGTTTTCAGAAATTTTTAAAAATTTACTTGTACTGACATTAATTTATTTGTTTGAATTTTGTTCCTTTTTGAAATTTATATTAATTTTTTTAAATTTACACTAATTTTTATGAGTTTAATTAAAATCAAGACTTTTACAATAGGTAGCAAGTGATTTGGCAGGAAACTCACTTTGGCTGAGAATAAGAAACGAACAAACCAGCTAACTACACGTTTTAAATGAGTTACCAAGGCACCGGTAACCTACTTCACACTGTGTTTTGCTATATTGCAATCTGACAGATCATTGAATGTTTACTAATAACTTCCAACTAACGATTAAAGGAAATGACCTTGGCTTTTAATCTGGTTTAAGTATGCCAATGTAACATATTTGTATTATTTGAGGCCATGATCAAGGTAGCTATATATAACCGTAAATGAGAAATTTAATGAACACTTCAAAAATAAGTGTATTTTTCACTATTGCTGCCGAATTTAAATGCAATATTAATGATGTTGTTGACGTTGTCGGTTTTGTGCCCATACGATGGAACTACAACATTTTTGCAGTTGTTGCTGTGCGTTTCTGGTCAACAGTAACACAATATATCGATGCACGTAAGTGTATAAGTCAAATACTTGTCTGCGGCACTGCGGGAGTAAAGGAGTATACGAAAAATGTTTGTTAAACTGCACTTCTGTAGATTAGTTGTTGTATTAATAGAACACCACGAATGTTCAAAACGCCACCATTTGAATGTCACCGATGCCCGCCATTTGAGTATCACGTGGTCGGCGTCATCGCGTGCTTTGTTGGTTTTGCGTCACTGATTCGTAACAGCGGCGAAACTTTGGTTTTGCTTGGTCAGATACTGTACATGAGATTGAAGAATGAACGTGATGGATACGATTTAGCTTGTGTTATAAATGTTTTAAACAGCAGAGTTGCACTGCTATGATTGTGCGTTCTTCTGGCTGTCGTTTCTTTTTCACCGAAAATATAGTATGCCTGCATTCGAGGTTAATTTTTGTAGTTTACTGTTAACCTAGTTGAAACGTTACGACATAGAAAATTAAATCTTTGTTTTAATCAAAAGCTAGGTTTCGTTAAACGTTGAATACCTTTATCTTTAAGAAAGGGTTTGTGACGTACGTACAAAAAAGTAGTTTCTTTTATTTCATGAGTTGCCTGATGAGAAGGTTAAGCTGTTTGCTGTGATTTTCACAGTAGGCTACACCTGAAGAAGCAAGCTCATGCTTGCAAAAGCTCGTGTCGAAAAATATAAAGTTAACCTTCAGATTGCCAAACTATATCCTGTTTCTTATTTTACTTCAAAGTTTGGCTAACGCGGTTCAGACAATATTAAATTACTACAGTATTTTTGATGGTACCAAGTTCAGCTCTCGTTGCAGCAGGATTTATTTAAGGTAACGTTTTAGCGAAAAAAGTCCAAAAAATCTCAAGAGATAATTTAACGTAACAAAGTTAAACTTTTCAAAGGTGCAGGTTTCTAAATCAGTTTTCGGAACACTATTGAATAAGATTCAATAATTAAACAGTTTAATGGATTTCTAGCAACTAAAAATTAAATCTGATACGTATAGGCCTATTTCAAAAAATTATACCTGTTCTGTATAGTCATAGTGTATAGCCTATGTATGCGTATCTATAACAATATAACAGCGCAACAGTGTGCTTTGATATGTAAATAAATTCGATACGACGGTTGGTAGCCTATTTGCGTGGGTGGATAAATATTGGCGGTTAGGTTTGGTGGCAATGAATGAATTTGAACTTAATGGGTTTCCACAATTCCAATCAGATTCTATTTACTTTACATTGCAATATAGATAGAAAATATATTGCATATTAACGTATTCATGTATTATTTTTCCCTGTATAACTATTGAATATAGTTAAGGTATTAGTAATTAAGTGTAAGGTATAGGCTACTGTCATTTAAAAAAAGTAAAGTTTGATTGGAAAAATTATATAGCTGTGCATTAACGATGAGCTTTCCACCAATTCAATTGATGTTGCGTAAGTGTAAATTATTTCTTTTCGTTATTATGCTTCTTGCTACCAAGTACAGTATACTGTACTGTATATACGCGGTCACGCAATAATTTAAACAAACATTTTTTCAGCTTTTGGATATGCTTCAGGAGTTAGCGTACCATATGGTCGGAAGGGCCTTAACACTTGACACTATTTTTTGGATCTGTTTAAACACCATATGTTTTGTTTGTGAACCGCCCACCGCTGATAGACCGTATGTGTTGCTTTCGTCGTGGAAACGGCTTTGTCGGCTCGGTAACCGAGTGGTTCGAGCGCTGGCCGCTCAGTGGACCTGGTGGACAGTCGGGCAATACTATATACACATCTAAAACGAAAATAAAAAATGTGTGATAGTGGGAAAATGCACAAAGGCCAGCTCGATAACCGAGACCCCAGCGATGAGAGATAAGACTCGGTCCGAAGATAAACATTATCATACAATATAAGAAGCATGTTTCAAAGTTGCACAGTTTTATTCCTTAATTACGTCATGTAAAGCTTTGTATAATTAGTAGGGATGGGCCGATACGAACCCAAACCCGAATAGATTCGCCGAATATCGCCTTTATGGAAGATTTGGGCGAACAGGAATATCAACAATGGCGAACCCGAATACAATATTACTTATAAATTTACTGACTTTTGTTAAAAATGATGATCTAGTTTCTCGACAAAGCTAAACTAGAGTCAGCAGTATTTATAATAAAGGTCGTTTTCCAAACGATTTTGCTTTTTCGATCATTTTTTAAACACTATTTTTCGAAAGAAAACGATTTGTTCATCGATTGCGTCATTTTACAAGCAAGACTTGACTACTTTTGGATGAAATTTTATTGTTTGGTTCTATTGCGAATAGATTCGGGATTCGTTCGTGTCGACCTTCATGATATTCGGGTTCGCACGAACCCGAATATTCTCACTCGCGGCGCATCCCTAATAATTAGGCTACCGCTATCTCATTGTATCTGGTTTATTTCATGGTTATTCTTTGTTTTATGTTTCAGCACAAGCAATTACAGTGCCAACAAGGCCAGGCCAAGTTCAAGTATGACCGGTTTTATAACTATTATAAACTGCTGAAGTTACTATTAATTGAATGTGTTGGACGCAAAATGGCGATATAGGCCTACGGTCACTCTAAAAGTGAATATAATTCTCCTTTTATATTGTATACATGTTTCAAATAAAGGGATTTTATTTAGGTAACCAGTGAAATACAAACAGTTCTGCAACCAGATTCGTTTTTGAAACATGTTTATGAAGTATGGGAAATGAATGTGCTTGTGGTATGTTTCTGAAATGCTAATGTCTGCATTGTTTCAACCAGACCACATTATTGGACATGGAAAATTTTTTTTTGCAGATGGCAATGAACCTGAAGAAATTTAAAAGAGAAAACTTAAGGTAATCACACAAATGAAACACGAAAGAAAATGTTGCTATACATTTTTTGCATGTGCAGTGAATTTTTTAGGTTTAAGCAAATTCTGGCGACATTGGACTTAGATTCAACTTAACTTTTTTCAGGTATTTAGATAACTGTGATCAAAATTTATTTGTTCAAAATCTAATAAGCTCACTACCGGATTTACAGGTACTGCATTAGGTTTCACTCTTACTCATGATTTGTTAAGCCTCCAAATTCTTTCTCAAACTATAAAATAATTATTTGGCAAAAATCAATAAGTATTGTCCCAAATACAAATACTGCTAAAAGTCTACTTTGAAGATAGTTGGTGTTTTAATCTTACACACATTTTTATGATCGAATAAATACTTTTTTCCCAGTTGGGTGACCTCGTAAAGATAAAGTTAAAACATCGCCAATTCATTCAAGCTACTGAAGCCGGATGGAATCATGTCATGGCCTCGGTAAAGCGGTTTTCCAATATTTTGTTTCTCTAGTATCATCAAATAAAAATTCTTGCCTATTAACTACTTTCAGTACTCTTTCAGGTGGATGGTTGTGCAGGGCGTGTTATCGGTATTTTACCGTCTGGCGAAATGGATGCCGTTGTGTACTTTAGAAACACCGATAGAAGGTAATGGATACAGAATTTTTTCTGCAATTTTTAACTTGAAAGTGTACTTGTATCAGACACAGCAAACAATTCTAGATCAATATGGGTGTTTAAAGTTTTAGAAACCTGCACTGCAAGACATTTATTCATTAATTGATTTGACTGAGAGCAGACAACATCTCATGCCCCCCTCCCCCATTGCCTAGAAACATATCTTTGCAAAAATGTGAAACGAAGTCTGCCCACTCCGGAGTCTCCAACCGGTATGTTCAGCAGCAAGCATTGAAGCAACTGTCCGTATCAGAGCGAGGCCTTGTTCATGCCTATGCGTACCATCACCCAATAATATATACTGCAGCTGAAGTTCGAGGGCATAATTTGCAAGTTCGTTGTTATGGAGCATTATGCCCACAAGAATCGAACCGTAGTTCTCCTCCAAGAGACCTACCGCGCCACTGCAGATAAACTAGCTCTTCGCCATCTCTTCGGTAAATCTCTGCCTGCTATGGAAATCATGTGGGTGTACATAAACGTTCAAGGAATGGGTTTCATGGAAATCGCAAAATTATAGCATATACGGCGCCTTGAATTTCGATACCATCAATGTATACAAGCTTGAACCCTCACGAAATCCTCGTCACTGCCTTTGTTTCCTTCGTCCTGTATAAAAGCTGATTTAAATGCCACCAGCATGTTGATTGAGAATAAAATAACACTAATTTTTTTATGTTAACAATAACATGAAGACTGCCTGGCTAATTACACAATTAATAACAACTTGGCTTTCCTTCTCAAACTTGGCCCAAACGACACAGCCGTTTTTTCTTCAGGTCTGGTTAACCGGAACAAACCCCCGCATGGCATTAACAAGCATTGACTATGACAACCAATCACCTCGCAGACGTGTGTTTGAGAAATCCCCGTAATTCTAACGTCAACCCTCGCTAATCACTACATGCAACTTCACGATATCAGTTCCAAGAACCCCAGTGAATCGATGGAACTTTAAAAAGGCAAACTGGAAGCGTTTAGCCGACGAGTCCGCATCAGGTTTACTATTTCCCGACTCTTCAAACCAATATTTCTGCAGCGCTTTAATGTACTTGTGGCAAGGAAAACCTTATAATACGGCCACCACACCAATTACGCGCCGTGCTAGAACTATTAATTAGAGTCTCTTTACCGCTTCTCCCTGCCTTTCCAGACACAACTTTGAGGAAAGCAGCCACAACTTTTGGCGAGGCACAATGTTAAGAAACAAGAGCGGTGGACGAAATTCGTCAATGCCGTCGACTTTTTACATTTCAGCTCAAAGGCTTGAGCATTCTTAACAACATTACTAGCTGATCTAACGCATTATTTTCGTTCGTGCCACGTCTCTACCAACGTTTTCACTTTTCATCTTATAGTGAAAAGCGGTATGCACGGAAGGAGTGACCACGAGTCATTTAGATTTGCGACGAAAAAGATGTCTAAACTGTGGAGGTAAGGAAGGCCTGACTGTTAAAACATATTTGGTGACTTATTCCCAAAAAAGTTTTCCGTTGCCCTCCAGCAAACAAAGCTTGGTAAGGCTCCGGGTCCATAACACATTTTCCCGGAACTCAATGCTGGTCCTGGGATGAAATCTTTGTTGTACAGAAATCTTTGTTTTGGCATGAAATATTTCTTTTCCTTTTGCTTCCTATACCACAAAGTTACTGTAAAACTCAGAGATGGACACTATCAGTCGCGCTCCAAAGCCTGGAGACCTGGGAAAAGTCGCGATGAGATCCGGGGAGTTATCGTCCAATATCTTTTCTGTATCTGCCCCTTAAAAACTCTAGAACGTTTGATCTACGTCACTCATAATAGACCCCTCTTCTCTCGTGAGCAGACCGGATTTAAAAGTGGGAAGCCAACCGTAGCAAAGGTCATTTTTATAATTCAAGACGTCGAAGATAGTTTTGGGGCTAAGGAAAAGGACGACGCTATATTACAGCTGTTTATGATACAGTATGGCACCGCAGCCTTATCTGCAAGCTGCTTCGTCTGCTACCGGACAGTTACATAGCTCATATGAGTATGGAGCTTACCACCGGTCAGGGCTAGCAAATTAGGCTACAACACTTGAAAGACGACATTCCACAAGGTTCCGTTCTAGTTACTCGATTTCTCAACATCTACACCTTATGGGCGTACCCAACACGATGTGGTCTAAGTCACGTCTCCTGTATAAATCTCCCGACCATCTTGTACTTGGTCCGGAAATTGGAAACAGCGAAGGGGACTTTTTGCGAGGACATGACTACAATATTATCTTTATACTACCAGAAATGTAAGTTGAAGCTCAGCAAAATTTAAATGCTCTCGACAACCATCCATTTAAAAAATAAGGAAGCAAAGTGTAAGCTAGTGGTTACCATAAACATGGCGCCTGCTATGCTCTTCTGTCCTGTTTTTAATGTGTTAAAACGCACTGCCACTGTTATTAGCTCACGCCGGAAACTTAGGTATCCGTGCGGCCTGTTGGTCGGACTACAAATAAAACATAAAATGGCAGAGAAGCTTGGCTATAGACTTTTATTTTCAGTTCCAACTCCCACTTCCTCGGGCTTTTGCTGCTTAGGAAGGCTTGTAGTTTTTGCTAAACCCTCTGCGAACCGACGTTGTCGATTACAGTCAACTTTTCACAAATGGGGAGTGGCAAACTTTGTGGTCTGTGATGGTGGCGCAGAGAAGCAAATAGCAGACCAACGTGGCAGCTTTCAGCATTGATCTGTCTGCGCCCTCTTCTGTCTTCCCCACAAAACTATACGGTCGGAGTGTTTTGGACGACAGCACTACCCAATGGCTGCTCGACTCCTACCCTAACATCTAGTCAGGGTGGCCTAAGAACTATCAGCTCAAACGACGACTAAGTCTAAGCATATCACAACCATAAATCTTGAAGCATTAATTTTTGTAGTGGTTATATATCGTGCGCAAGCGATAACATCATTATTTGTTATTCGCGCTTCATTATTGTATATTTCATTCTTATCTTCGTTTTTCTGTCTAGTTGGATTGTAAGCAGATCTGCTCTTGAAAAATGTTGTCAATTGGAACAATGTTCAGAATGCTTAGACAATTCTCAAGACATACCGGTTATTTTTTAATGATTTACAGTTATCTAATACAATCGTATTGTTCTACCGTATAGTTTTTATATAACTTAACAATCGTCTGTAGGCTTATAAGGGCTGTCATCAACCACAAGACTTATTTCCATTCTTGTAGTTTACGTTTAAGTCATTAATGTCGAATATGCTTTCTGGTCATTTGTAGATCGGTACTGACGTTCAAATCGATCCAGAATTGCCAAAAATGGTCATAAAAAATCTGCAAGCTTCACAATCACTCGAATTTGCTCAAGTTAATAAAGTAAGTCGTGTTATCATTTAGGCCTATAGCTACTGTAAACCGGTCATCGCCCGCAATGGTGACTTTTATACTCATTTCAATGTTTGTTTTCGATGTTTCATTTACAGTTAAGAGATGCAATGAAAAAAATTGTTGCCTACGACATTAAAGGGACTGCAATTGTCTCCATTGATAACTATCACTGGTTGGTATTTCAATTTCTTTCAAATATTCTAGAGCTGTCAAAAGATATGAAGTTGGTGATTCTTTTATTCTTTCAGTTTACACGTTCATCCTGCTCTGCTTAATGTCAGTGGTTGCAATGATCAACATTCTGCATCTCCGTCTCAAGTGATTATTTAATGTTATTTAATAAATCCTTGTATCATCAGAAAATATGTATCGAGTATATCAGTTAACGTTTTAACAGCTAACGCTTTCGGCCGTTAAGTAATAGGAAAAAAGACATGCATTTTTTAAACAGAAATTTTTATTTAGCCATCGCGAAAGTATCCTTTGAAAAAACAAGTTGTTCTCAAAAAGGACATTGAAAAGCTTATTAAGCTTCCTTTATGGAATTATCAGCTAACAAAGGTTTTATGGTTCAATTTTTATCGCTTTTGGTTCATAACTCTGCGAATACATCATCATAATTATAGTTATATCACTTTGCAGATCCTTGGCTGCAGAGGTGAAGTTTACTACCACGGACCCGGCAAACAAATCGGAGTCAAAGTTAATGATACTGGGTACTCGTAGTTCTTATATGCTTTATATTAGCTGTTGGGCCTACAGTTTACAACGGTTAAAAGTTTTACAGGAAGGCTATACAGTACTATAAATAGATACAACAGTAAAAATTCACTGTATACATGACTTTTTAATAGCACTTCCAATTTCACAATTTGTTGCAATTATTTGGCCAACCAGAATTACAACCTAGCCAGGTGCATGACAAATATCAAGTTGGCAAACGAATTTGAATTAAAACAGGCAAAAGTTTTGTTTTAGCAAAAAGAATTTTGTAGAAAAATATGCTTTACGTGGTTAAAATTAAAAAAGAAAGGTGATTAACTTTTTTTCAAAAACTTCTTGCTAATCTTAATTTAATTGTTTTCTCATTTTATTTTTGTTAAGCTGGAAATAAGTTATTGCCAGAAAATACTTGTTAAAACTTGATGCTGGTGTTTAATCATACTCCCAGATGCTTACCGTTATCTGTATTTAATTGTACAGATATTTAATAACGGAAGAATTTATTGCAAGTACCTGGAAAACACAGGATAAGAGACGAAAACGACATGCCAGTGAAGGTCGTGGTTTTAACAAATCAGATTTGTTTCCATTTCAGGTAAAATAAACGAATGATAAAAGAACATCTTACGATCAACATGAGGTCATTATAGTTGGTCTTGGTCTTATACTCGTATAGCATAATGTTTGTGGCAGCCGGCGTCTCATTAAATGCGGGACAAATACCGTATTATTGCCAAGATATTGGCATATGAAAAGAAAGTTACATCGTAGGCCTACTATGGCTACTAACTAAACTACTAAAGGAAAGAAAGTAGGTTTTTCCTTTCCACTCAAAATCAAATTACAATCTTCCGTTACTATAACCAAAAGGTTCATGCTTTATAAAACTATATTGTTCCGTTGAAAGTTCGCTGTAGGTATACTCAAACTATACACTTTACTGTTCAATGTTTTCTTTGCTGATGACGACGACATTGCTTCCAAGAACAGTTGCACTTAGAGAATTTTCACTGCTTTAATACTTTAGTTATTGGTAACTTATCGTTTAACCGTACTTTTGCAGTATGTAGCCTACATAAAAGTAATAAGCTGTTTATCAGTATAAGCTAAAGGTTAAAATATAGCCCACCAAAAAATGACAAATGTTTGTTGATGCAAATACTAAGATAAGCCCAAAAGGCAACGCTTACTCCTTCGGACGCAGGTGGACGACATTTTACGGCTGAAAATGACCTCAGATCCCCGTTTTGAAAGATGGCGTAAAGAGCAAAGAATTCCAATGGAATATGCAAAGGTGAAATACTAAGTTTTTAGCAGACTTAAACACTATTTTCCTTGTAAATTGCACCGGTTGTACAAATTTTAGTTATACATTTATGTATCACTTGCACAATTGTAAGTTTTGTGTTAAATTTAAATCAACAGGTATTGCGAGATGAACTTTATGTAGTTTTGGGGTATCCTCAACCAAGAGTGGTACTTGTTCGATGCGGAACTGGCGTTCCTGTGCGGTACGTGGACTTATTCTTTCTTAAAAGATTACGTCAAAAATCAAAGGTCGATGTTATGTATCCTTTGCACAATACAGATTAGGCGTTCCCAACCGTCTGGGTCAGTTTCATGTGAATGAACTTTGCCCTGTTTCCGATGAAGACAAACTTTGCTACAAGAACCTTGTTGAAGACACGAAACTAATAAAAGTAGGCTGCGACAAATATTAGTAACGGTAGTTTATTTATGGCTTCCTCTTTTGAAATAACATGAAATAATGCCCGCTGTAATTTGCCACTTATGAGGGCACCATGCGTTGTTTACAATTGATGCGCCGTCAACTTTACATTAATACAGTATTGTTAAAGACCTGTGTCATCATTGAAAAAATAATTTTGTTATGTGGTCACGTATACTCATATAGTATAGTAAAACACCTTTCCAACAAACTGCAATATTTGACCGATAATATTTGCCTCCGTATTGTTATTTTCTATCGCCCCAGAAATTTTAGAGCCCTCGATTAAGTATTTTTGTGTACTAGATTCATCAAATCCGACCTATGACATTCTTAATGAAGTGTTGCTCAATTTTTTGTAGGTTGGTGATGAAGTTGCAATCTATGGAGCAGAGCATAGTGAACTCATCAAATCAATTCTTGATTTGTTACCTTCGACACATCTTTTAACCAGAGAGCTAAAATTGGTAATTTAGCAGCATGATGAACGTCGTCAAAGTACTGTCTAAAAAAGCTGGTGTTTTTGAAAATTTTATCGTATGGTACGTCATCAGCCATCTACAGTATATAGGTTATATTATATACAGTATATGATATTTTATAACAGGCAATGACGTCAAAAGCCAAGCTGATTGCGTTTGATGATGACAAAGACTTGGCCATATTGGAATATTACGATAAATCACTTTATTCCTGTCCATCTACGTATATTGGACTTCCTTCTAAAGATCTCGACTGGGTGGTGACTTTAATTCATTTTCGAATTTAATTCATAGTAAACTGATCCCCTTCGCATACCCTGCCAACGACATTTATTTTTGTCAATAATACTTTTTTACATACACAAAGGATTCAGATCAGCCGCTCGCTTCGCAAGCTCACACTGAGAGTTCTAGCAAGTTACTAGAGCGGCAAGACCAATTGAAAATGCAAAACTTCAACCAGGACCAGCAGGCGGTGTTATTATCTCGTCATGGTAATATGCAGTCAGGAGAGCAGGAAATGGAAAGACCAGTTACTTTATTCGACACGGCAAAAAAGGTTGATCACAATGTTGTAACTGATTCTATTCTCTCAAAACTTGTCCTCCGATGTGTATAGATAGAAGTAAGCTTATTTTTTGTATCGTCATCTGTTCAATTTAAAATGCTGTTTGTATGTGCGTATGGCTTTTGCATAAACATTTATTGTAGTCATGCATGATACAAGTAGGCCCAAATTCGAAATTTTCCATATAGGAAGAACTTACAACTTCTTCCGATGAGCATTTAGCAGCACTTCATGTGACATCGCCTGCTGCAGATGCGTTGAGCGAGGAAGAAGAGGAAAGTGGAAGCGCAAATGAGGTTCAAGTTAATGAAACGTTGGAAAGCGTAGAAAGTCATCTTGGAGGTAAACAAATGTTAAAAGTCAACTGTTAAATATTCAAAACAAGCAAAATTTGCATATAACGGTTATGAATACAAGTCCGAAGCTATAGTTGCAGAATAATTTATATCAGGATAGATTAATTTCAGGTGGTGATCAACGCTTGTCAATGCTTGGTGATAATGAAGATGAGTTACGTAACGAACAGGATATTTATCCAACTACCAATGACCAGACTGTTATTAAAAAAAACGTACTGTACACAGCCCAAACCAAAGAAATCATTCTACGCTGCAAACTCCAAGAAAATGCCTCGCAAGCACCAGCAAATGCATTTTCCAGGCAATTAAGTAATGTTTGTCAAGGCACTGAAAGTTTGAGACCTAGTTTTCCACAATATGTAAATAATTATAATATTAACAATTCCACTTTTAACGCACCTGTCAACTTTGGTAGTAGCTGTGAGTGATCAAACTAAAAGATGCTAATCTGAATGTTGTGGAGTTTGTCATGCTCGTATAGACTTGAATTGCTTGTATATTCTACCACATTGCAGAAATTTGATTCGAAATTCGAAACCAACCTAATTCATCAGGAAAAAGTAAATCTTATTTATACTACATTAAACTTGCAACATTTTCTCAGAATTGTAAAACGTATTTCAAAACTGACTCAAGTTGATTAAGGCAGCTTTGGTACTATTTTAGCATTAGATACGATGATTAAGATTATAACATCACCACACACACTACAACTACCAAATTTACTTGTTGGTCTGATTATGAATTTTAGGCTTATAACCAAAAGCAAGGTCTCAACATACTTGGTATTTATTGTCTATATGAGAAGTCAGATTCATATTGTCTCAGTAACCAAGTGTACCAAGCACTTTCTGTTTATAAATTCGTAATACCAAACTAAAGGTGGGCTTGAAGATAATTGACTTCACTCGGCTTCTCGCCCGCTTGATTCAAATCTTCACCAACATGCTTGAGTTAAGGCTGCACAAGAAAAAATACCAAACTGCGATTTTTAGGGCTGAAGATAAGCCAATTAATAGATATGTAAGTTTGAATTTTATAATGCTAAGCAAAACCTGGTAACAAAAAACTGACCATAACTTTTATTTCCTTATCCTATGCTGCCACAAATCGTTTTTCGTAAGCCTGAGATTTATCACTTGAGGCCGTTTTGGTATGCGCCTGATAACTGCAATATATTTATAAGTTTTATGTAATTTTGCATTAAACATTTCAGAGTGTATATCCCTTGTGTGTTGTAAATGACTGACGCAAAACTATAGGGGAAAGTATATAGCATTAATTGAATAAGCACAAAACAACGAAATAAACTGCGATAACTATTTCGAACGATTTTGGCCGTTATGCTGTTTTTTTTTTTTGAAATTATAAGATTTGCTGGTTTTCAATTTTTTAAACTCATTCTGTCGAAACAGTAAAATGTAAAAGATAAAACTTTAGTAGACCTAGAGCCTTATGTAGTCCAGGGGTAGGAATGTGGCGGCCTTTTGAGCGGTTATTGCGGTCTTTTTACGATTTGCTTACTGCCAAAATAACAAAAAGCTACCTTTGTATTATTTTGTGTGAGTTGCGGTCTAACTGGCCCCTAGATAATTTAAATGCGACCACACCCCTGATATAATCTCATGAAAGCACTAAACAACGTTATAGGTGACATGGTACTGCTGTTTTGAAATCGTTCCGTGAGAAACTATAGAATTTAAAAACTTGTAGCATTATTAGCAACGTGCTTCTGCAATTTACATGAAGCGTCATAGATTCGAACTGGCATGGAAAATTGTAGTCTACACGTTAGACCGGGGTTTTAAATCCCGATTTTCATTACGTAAATTATGACGATAGTACTCTAAAGGTATTTGACCTTTAATGATGCTAAGTAAACCTGGTAAGAAAAGTTTTTATTTTTTGTGGTGACACAAGTATGCCGGTAAAATGTGGATAAACATTTTGGGTAAAGTTACAAAGCAAAATAGAGTGAACAAAAATTTTCTTGAGATGCTAACCTGTAAATGTTCTTTTCAGTAATTTGCTTTATGATGTATATGTTACATCATAAAAGTTTATGTCTACTGTATATTACATTTCATAAGAGCTTAACTTTGTAGTTGGCAAAATTTACTTGGCACTTGGAACGCTTTTCATTTACTGTATGTCTCATAACTGCAATGTATTAGTGATTGTTTGTAATTTTCAGGCTTGTCCATGGGACATTTTTTTCTGTCCCATCCCATCCCATCCCATAGCAATTCATGCCTGTCCCATCCCATCCCATCCCATGCCATCAAAATACAATTCAATAAATGTTATTAAATTTATGGAAATTTAAGTCTAATGTCTATTAGAATTGACTACATGTACAAAGAGAGATACAAAACGACAAAATTTATTGACTTTGTTAACTTTAAAGTTCAGAAAAGTTGTCTATCTATGACAATTTATTATCATTGGTACTCATATTCCGAGTCACTGTGCTCATTTAGCAAATTTTCAATGCCATGGGAATTGCAATTCGTGCTGTCCCATCCCATCCCATCCCATGGGACATTTCCCATGGACAAGCCTGGTAATTTTGCAATGAACATTTGTGGCTTTTATATTTACTTTATGCGCCAATAGCTTAAATAAAATTACACATGAATTTACAAAATATCGTAGTGGCATAAACATTTGTGCAAAATGTACCTTACTTTTGTAATGTCAGCGCTATAATGGTACAGCTGGTAGCAAATTTCAAATTGAAAGTTAGTCATTAAAGTGCTTTTACCGATTGCTTTATACTATACATTGTGAAACAAATTTCTTTGAAAATACGTTAATAGATGCAGCGATGGTAAACAAAATTTTAAAAATCAGTTTTCTGAAGCAACAACAGCCAACACCAAACAAATAATGTTATAAATTCTACTGTAAGCACGACTTTAACTGTAACCTTTGCATTATAGAGACTTGCCCCCTTTTCTGAAAAGCTGACAATAATCCAAATCAGTATGTACTTTCAACCATATAAGCATTGCATTAATTTGGGATTTTAGCGAGATTCATATAGCTTTTGGAATACAGTGTCGCGCGAGGTATTGTCATTCATGGAAGTTGGTTTTCGAGAAAACCTTTTTGACCCATGATAATTATACAGTAATAATTATAATTATTATACTATGAGCAATACTTTTAGAATAATTAGCAACACTGTTAGAGCTTTAGAACGACTTTAGAAAATTCCATTAGTTCTAGGCGCGTGGCAACAAAACAACAAAAGTGCCGTTTTCAACAGAAACTTAAACCAGCTATGAAAATTTAAAATAATCACTAACTCTGCCGCAAGCATTCCTATAGGCGTCGTGATTTTGAACTTTTAATTGTAAAAGATGCACATAGCGTATATACGTTGCCATCCCAAATTCCTTCTCACATTTCAGATAGGCTTAAACTGTTAAAATTGCTCATTATATCTTCTGTCATTTTGTTTGTCGTCACTGCGCGATCATCAGCTTTTGTTGCCCAAAACGAGAATCGTGAGTTTTTGAAGTATATTTTACCAATATCTATGACATAATTTAGCATATATAAACCTATAGCGTTACGTTTTCACTATTTAATAATGAAGTAATGATGTGGGAAAAATTCTTTTGAAAATCGTTTAAATTAATGCAATGCTCTCTATCAGACTTTTATGTTCTATAACTATTTGCTACAGATCCTTATAAAGGTTGCTTAATACTTCCACCAAAACCCAGAAATGGCCTCGTTTGCTACAGAAGACTGGGATATTCCTGGACTGGTTTTATACTGATGTCGCGATTGTTTTACCAAGTGTGATATAGCATATAACACCTGCTTCAATGGACAGTGGGTTAATGAGAGTAAGTGATAGTTCTTTTTTCAATATACCATTGATGTTGTGACGCAAATTTTGGCCAGCGTTAAGAGTCTTAACGAAAACTCCATACCATGTGACTGTTGATGGTCGTTCAGGTTAATTGATTTCTACCGTATTACATTACCTTGTTGTCTTCGTTTACTCTGAAGCTGATTTAATGTGGCTCGCGAAATAGGGAAAAACCCTTGCCTGGGGCAAAGACATGCATGACGTGACGATAATGCAGAATGCATCAGTCCTGGCGTGGGATTTTACTCGTGTAAGTGTAAGTCGGATATTCTGGAGATGGAAGAAGATCCGAGTTTTTAGATCATTGTAGCCATTACTACAGAAAAGGAAACGGCCTATACACAATGGATGTAAAAGTAATTAAAACTGCATCATACAAATTTAAGTTTCTTATTTTTTCTTTTGCTTTGCTTAAGTTGCTTATTGGCCTAATTTAACCAACGTTGTACCAATCCATTTGTCTAATTATTGATATAAAATTTGTCTTGTTTAGCCATAAGCTCTGATACCTATTTATACAAGTATTCGTTCATATCTAAGTTGTTCAAAAAACTAAAGTTTAGTAGGTAAAATACTTTTCTGTCAGGAATTTGCAAGAAGCCATTCCAGTGGCCAAATGCAGATTACACCCTCAAGCAGGATACTAATGAAGAATCTGACAGAATTTACTGGAACTATAGCCCACCGTACAAACAACAAAATGCTTCAGACAACACAGCGCCACAGCACAGCAAATTTGTTATGAGGGGTTTCGGTCGGACAACTTGCATCTGTCATGTCATGTCATGTAATTGTACCGGCGATCTACGTTTTACAAGCATCTTACCAGTAGCACCGATAGTCGAACGTCCTATACCGTTATAGCAGGTGCATCGAAATTTTAAACAAAAAAGCTTTTTTACCTGGTATATTCTCCTTGCAATCAACGCAGTATATTCAGTAAAAGCAATACGTGCATGTATAGGCTATAAGTTATGCGGAAAACATGTCTGTTTAGCCACATTACTTTATATCCATTTGTTTGCTTTCTGCTTCTATGCTCTGTCAGCACATTGCTTCATTTGCTTTTTACATCAGTGGTAAGAAAAGGTGTTGTAAACAAATCTAGTTAAAATACCATGTTATTTATTAACAATTTTCACAAGAATTGAACGTCGAGGCAGTAAACGTTCTACGCAAATTTTGACAAAACATCTTGAGCATCCATCGGCTTTCTTGCCAGTTGCTATGTAATGTAGTAATGAGTGATCTCATAACGAATGGTGCAGTTTCAACGTTTCGTCACCACGGTAACCGTGGAGTTTGTCTCAATCATTTTCATTGAAAGTAGAATGTTATGCTTTGCAAATGAAAAACTTTTTCTAAGTTCCAAGAACAATTGGATTGTAACATTTTTTCAAAGGCACTGTAACCTTTTGCATGTAACGCAGGTTATTCATGCTCGTCTAACAACGTTTGAGACTGCACCTTTTTAACAAAGCATATGTTAGAAAAAAATATTAGATATGAAATAAAGCATGTCTGAAAATTTTATTTATTCGAGTTTTGCATTCAGTGTCACTCTGCCACAATCCGGTTGCATCTATCAGCAGCAAAATTACTGCATCAAACCGTCTAACGTGGAACGTTGGAGAGAATGTTACTCACAGTTGCAATGACCACTTAGAGTTGATTGGTAAAATGACTGTGACGTGTGAGGCGGTTGATTCCTTCCCAAACCCACCCATATGCGTGTAAGTAGAGAACCGGACTTCGTGGGTTTCAGCATCGTACAGTTAGCATTTACATGGCTGCACTGAAATCAAATGTTAAGAACTGTTTTGAGATAATAATACATCGTTGTATTTTCGTAGGCCTGTCACTGAAGGAAGCGGATGAAGATCTTTACAAGTCTATGTTAGCGTAAATAACTAAAAAAATATGCCGATGACAGCTGTGCATGGAAGACATATGGAGGCAGAGATTAAATAACTGTTGAACCATTAACGCTGTTGCTTTATTATATTCATCAAGAAAAATATGCTTATATTACCTGAATATGTCATTTTTTTCGTCATAATTGATAAAAAAACAAAAGTCGGCCATTACGCATGTAACAGACTTGCAATTAGATGATATAAATTATATACAGAAGGCGAAAATGGAGTCAGATAGTCAAGTCACAGAGGCCACTAACTATTAGTGCCGCGCACACAAAAGTCATTAAAACAGTATGGGCCAACAAAATTACCAGTTCAGCATTAATGAATAATAATAATACAGTATTTATTTTACATATGCAATTGACTCAATACCCGTCAATACAGGTAGTCATAGGCCCATCAATGGTACGAAATATAGGCTAATAGACACGTACATCTTACATCGAAAATTACCTGAAAAGTGGAGGGACCTAGGCCATAGCTACATGGAGGCAAATGAGGTACTTGCCTTCGTAAATTTTCTGGAATTCTCTCTCAAGACATTTTTGGAGCTAAACTACATTTAACGTATTTTTCGGCGGCATGCTTGACACAATTGCCCTGAAAAAATTTTACCCAGGCAGCGGCCTTGAAAACCATATGAATCCAAAACCGAATAGATTCGCGGGACATCGCGTGAGTGGAAGACTCGAGCAAACACCAGTACTGTACTGATAAATAATGTTACTTAAATATATCGACGGATGGGAGAACTGAAGATCTAATTTGAAGGTTAAATTTATGAAGAACAGTAAACCTTATACAATAAAAACATTTACGAAACGAATTAAGGTTTTCATTAACATTTGATTTTATTTTAAGAGAAGAAACAAATATAGTATAAACATTAAACATAGGCTACAAGTTATTGCGCCATGTCATGAACTTTGGGTGCATTTGCTAAAACTACATTACAAGACTGCGTTTCTCATGCATATAGACATGCATTAATTTTCGACTAGCTAAGTTTCCTTTCATTAGCTAACAAGGAAAACCAATCGGAAATTTTTTTAAGGACGTTGTACTGGTAACCGCCTCGAAGGATCAGGTAGACACAGCAAAAACAACACAGAGCCTGATTTCATTGTATTAGAGATTCTTTGCTGTTAGACAGACAAAACGTAATTAATGAGTGCAATGCACCGGCACTTACATACACACAAAAAATATATATACGGGAACTCCGTCAAGCTCATTGTTACTACTGAATACAGATTTCAGTTTACATGAAAAGTTAGTAGGTACCTATTCTTTTAAACACATCTTATTACCAACATTGGTAAAAAGCCTTTCTTGTAAGGAAGGCAGCAAATACTTGCAACTCAAACACGTCAGGAGTACCAATCAAGCCTTGAACATCATCTCACTACAAAAAACGTTAAAATATACCTCAAACGGTGATTGTACAGTAATTGTTTGGTGACTTTAAAGGTTAAAAACGAGAAAAAAAAACAAGAAAAGCCGGAAAAAAGTAGGCGGCATTGGCCAAAAGATAATTGTGTCGATTTTGCTTCTAACAACTCAATTTTTTGACTTGCAACATTTCTGTGCAATTACGTTGATAAGCAAGAAATTATAATGGAACAAACAAGATTATATCGCCTTCCACACCACAGATACTGTATACCAAACAACAAATACACGTAATAAATTTACGACTGCAACCTGGGCCTGAAACTGGACGAAACTGGGCCTGGACGTTGCATAACTTCGTGAGTTATAAAAACTGCATTAAAAATTTTTAAAAATAAATGTTACATAGACACGATTAAAAAACAACTAACACATTTACAAAGATGTTTAGTTCAACAATGCATGATGTACGAAACTAATAACGTCAAATATGAGTAAAAATCTAAAACACAACTAATTCAGCTAGTTAAGCAAGGATTAACACAGTTCAACATTGACACTACACGCATTTATGTGCATAAGTGTTATTGTGAATACAAACAGTTAAAAAAATCAGTTAATCACACAGGTTAATAGATTCCATTCTACATAAGAGCGACAAAATAAAAGCAAAAACACAATTGTTATAATTTTTCTCCCTGCATCTGATCTAAAAACAAACACACATTCTACTAATACAACATTTAAGGAGATTTTTTCAATTCAGGCGTTCATTTCAGCTCAAGTCTTTATGATCCTTTACATTTATTGCAAGCCTCTTCAACAGCATGACGTATCACTCGAGCCGCCTCGTCCAAATCTTCCTCCGACATTTCCACCGACACCGCAATACGAATACTTGCTGGCCACTCGGATAGAAACTCCTCTTTCAATCGACTCGCAACAGTGATGCAAATTCCGTTTTTCATGCACTGTACAAGATGACGAGCGAGAGGTTATTGTCATGTTCATAGGTGAATGTTGTACGGTAAGACATTGCAAAGTTTGTATAAGAATAAGGGTATTCTCTACGTGATTTAAACTTAGTCATGATACACCACTAGTAACAACTCAAGACGGAGCTGCAAGCATTTCCTGATGGATGCATATTTTGGTTAGATTTAATTTGGCACTGTTGAACAGGAAAGGCCATCATTGCCTTGCCAAACAGCATTACAACAGTCAGTGTGCCCAAGTTTCAAGGCTGGAACATTTAACTGCGAGTCCGTCACGTTCACCATTACATCACGAAGTTAGTATACTATTAAATTAATACTAAGGGACTCGATATTCTTATTTTATATCAAACTAAAATACCTTATCAACGACATCGTGGAGAAATTTTAAGTCTTTTTCTGGAGTGACAGGATGCAGTCTTCGAAGATGGAAGCATGGCGATTCAGGATAACCAACAAGCTCAATTCCTTTTATTCTTAAAATAGACATGATTGATAAGCATTGAAAGTCAGTAAATATAACAAGAAACTATTGGTAAGTATCAATCAATAACGATTAAGTTTAATTGATAATAGTTGGCATACACTGCAGCAGACAAACTGATACGGTAATGATATGCGAATATTGTGTGCAGCAAACATGGTTAATTTTCAATGTACGCAACATACCCTTTCAGAAGGTCTTGCAAGAAGGCAGCTTTTTGCCTTAGCTGAGCAAAAATATCTGAAACAGATATTTTTAAAACAGAAATGACATCAATGAAATACTATAAAATAAAACAAGCGTGAATATGTGAAAACAAGATAATGTTTACAGCATTCAACAACACAAGAATTACAAGTAATTGCTGGTTACGATCATGAAATAGTTTTTAAAATAACTGTTTTATATAGGTTTAAACTTGTTCATATTTTTCACCTTTTGACAAAGATAGACTCTACCATGCTCATGCAAGGAATTTGACAAGCCACAACCTGACAATGCAATGCCAACAAGACAAGTTAAATGTTTTCTACCTGGGTTTTCTTCACTGATATTCAATCCTTCGATCGCGGCTCTTGCAAGAAGAGAGGGTAAAGAAGCAGAGAAAACATACCCCATGCCGGACAGGCGCTGGTGACCTACAACATAGTGGCGACCACAACAAAATCCACCCACTGATGCAAGTGAATATTCCATGCAGGCGACCACCAAATCTAGTTTTGACACCTGAAAATGTGTTTATTGTCACTATCATGACTTCAAAGGCAACAACATCCAGTTTTAATAGTTTATATAATGTATAGAACACAAGTGACCAAACATTCGCATCTGCTTTTGACACATTTCTTGCAGCACATTACACATTGGTAAATAAATAAAAACGGCAACTACTGTGGAAATTAATGGTTCCCAATTGCAACCATTGACTTTCTTGGAAACTAAACTTAAAAATTTTTAAAACATGCTTCTATGTTACGAACTTGTACAAACTGCATGTGTATCAAAAATGCTGGTGTAAAAATTATTGTTGAAAATATCAAATAGATTTTCAGTTAAATAACATTAAAAGGAGAACTTAAGTATTCGTACCATCTGCGAAACAATTGTTCAATTGCAAGTGTCTGGTAAGTATTCGCTGTCCTTGGTGACGAGAATGGTTAGTTGCAAATTTATAGTCTAACCCGGGCATCAAAAACACTAGAAACTTGTTCATATAACATACACAACAAAATTTACCAAAAAATTTTCCTAACCACATTATAAACAAAATTTACCGGAATATTGAAGTGTTCAGTAACACCTCGACCATGATCCCCAAGAACACCAAATGAGAGAGATTCTTCAACAAAAAGTCTTACTTTGTACTTAAATTTAAACTCTACAAGTTTAGGCAAGTCACAAATTTGACCGGTGTTCATGTAAATCCCTTCCACAACCATGAATTTTCTGATGACTGCCGCCTTCTTGGGATTCTGGAAATTTTTAAAATATATCAAAGAAGTTCAAATTATGCATTATTAAGGCTAAAGTAAAGCAGGTTATAAATTGTTTAAGATAAATTGGCCCAGACAGTCTACATGTGCAGTGCTTGACAAATAATGGGCAAAACACAAACTAACTTTTTTATCAATCTTCTCCTGTTCTATAAGTTTATCTTCCAAATCATTCATATCATTGTGTTTGAAATAAACTATTTTGCTTCTAGATGCTTGTAAGCCTTTTTGAATGGCAAAGCAAACGGCTTCGTCCCTGTAAAAAGTAAAGCAAACATTTTCTTTTACTTCTGAACAGTGCTACGTAAACGCGGAAAACTGAAAGTCGTTACACAAATATGATATCTCCTCTTTTTGCATAAGCAGGAATTGCACTAGCGATGGTTGCAAATCCGTAAGAATAAATCAGTGCTTCTTCGGCACCAATAAATTTTGCTATTCTCTCTTCCAATTCTAAATGGACATCTATAAACAAACAAACGTTTGTTGGGTATTTAACTTATCACATATAAACCAATGACATAATTTACAAAATCATGTCGACATTTAGTGGGATACTGGGAAAATGTACCAACCAAAAGTGCCATAAAATCCTCTTGGTCCACATGTACCCACACCGTAAGTACGAATACATTTCTCTATCTTTTCTTCCACTCTTTTGTTGCCGACTAGACCAAGAAAGTTCATGGAAGCAAAATTTTTGCATTTATAACCATCAACGACAATATTCTTTCCCACTTGTCTAAAAAAAGTTTAAACTGTTGGTATTAATATAATCTACACATTAATGAAAGCAAAATCATAACCACTAACGTCAAATGGAGTTGTTGTTAGTTGTTATGTTAGTTTTTTAAATTTCATACATCACTTACCCACTAACTAGCCGATAAGGTCTGGTTTTAGCTAAAGTTTTCTCCAAAGGTGGTACAAGTGGTTCTGGTTGCCAAGAACCTACTAATTCTTCCTTTTCTTTTTTTGTTAAGGTTTCTTTTTGGTGAATCTTGTAACTTTTTGAAAATATTAAACGTAAAATCCAAATCACCAAGAGACCCTCAAGAATGAAGTGATAAAAGGGAGCCTGAAACACATAGACCTCTTGTAATAACCAACACATTTCTAGTATCCCTTACATTCTATTGATACGCTAAAATGTATCAAAATAAAGACAATAATCAGCCAAAACAATTGCACGAGCTAACAAAAACTAAAACAAAAATATACGATTGAGTAAGACATTTGACAAAATTTATTTGTCATATGCCAACATTTTGAAAGGATTATGAAATTATATATAAAATTATTTATATATTTGATTAAATAGAATACCTGAAGCGCAGATTGAATGGCTTCAGCCACAATCCAAGGTTTATCCATTTCCATTTTATATCAAACAAACAAAGAAGCAATATGTACAAATTAAAATAATTAACAAACTAACAATTACACTGAAATGAAAATAATTGTTACATGCTAAAACCTTTCCATCATTTTACAGCAAGGCAAATTAGATGCAGTAAATTAGACGCAATAAACTAAGACTAAGCCATACAGGAAACACACAAAAAATGACTGCTAGCAGAGTCATAATGAACATGTTATATAACTCAATTTGCGCAATAAACCATGAACAAAACATTAATGACAACAGGAAATAGTACGGCAGAATTTTGATTAGGTACATATGCAGCTTAACTAAATTGTTACACAAATAGCTTGCACAGTTCGACTTAATAAATAAATTTTGCAACACGGCATTAACAAAAAAACTCAACTCAAGTATCAATCAAAATTAAATCAAAATAAAATCACTGACACAAAAAGGAGAGCAAATGGACGAATAATGTGAAATGTTACTGAAATGTTTATTACGAGGATCAATGGCTAAAACAACATCATGAGCTTATTGGCAGCAATTTCATCTCGGTGAGCAGCACAATTCTAGACAGACTTATTTATGCCATATGCTACACTGCAAGCAACAATTGTAACACAGTACTCTTTACTGCAATGAGTACAAAATAAAATGCATGATGATTTAAATTAAGAAACACACTCATAGTGCATATATGGTGTTATTTTAAAGAACTTCGATTCACAAACATTAATCAGTATAGGGATAATGTATTCACTTGAATAATTTAATTCATGACAACGTAAAGCTATTCATAAAACAAATTCAGCAAAATTTGATTGAACATTGTGAATTAATGGAAAGAAAGAGGAAAGTTACAAACGTAAAACAAACAGCAACAAAAACGTTGAATTTAATCTTTTTAAACAACAGTAACTGCAATAATCACTAAGAATCGTAAAATAAATAATTCTTTGCAATAATCAAAACTATAGTAAAATATGTAAATTTTATACATTATATATGATAAAGCAAAGGTTGAGTTGTATGACAAATATTATGCATTATTACATTTCCACAAAAAGTAGCAGACTCTGCAATTACCAAAGCAATATCAGTACGACTTAATATGTCATTAAGTAGAAAAATCATGCAAAACAAGCTTTATTGCAAACTTATGGGCAATATGATTTATGTAATAAACAGCAACCTTAAAGCACAATAACTACACAAAAAACATAAGCCAAGTACGAGCTACTGTAGTACCTATATAGGATATATATATGAATCCATCTGCATTATCCTACAAAACACATTTGATCTCGAAACTAACATAGCCACAAAATATTTGAAGCATGAAATTGTTAAACAAAAGAATGCTGATTTATATTAAGGTGATTATGATATTTTGCTAAATTTTGACTCAACCATCATGAAGAAAGAGGTAAGGAAAAAAATTAGAAAATATTGTTTGGTGTGTTTGACGTTCTTAATTTTACAGTATGAGTTGAAAAGAAAATTTTGCAGATGTAAACAGCACATTTAATAGTGCAAGAGTTAGCATCAGCAACCAGCGTGTTCACTGAAAAGATATGTGCAACAAGTTATAAAGAATATATTAATGCATTCAACTTTGTTCTATGATGCACAGCTACAAGACTAGTTATTAAAAGTATAGGTATTAAACTGTAGCATCTCTGATAATATTTGCTGCCCTTTCTAGTTCCTCGTCTGATATTTTCACAGTGACAGCCACTCTGATGCTTGGTGGCCAGTTAGAATTTAACTCTTCATCTTTCAATCTACCAGCAATGGTGAGACACAGATCATTTTTTGAGCACTGCAAATTATAATGAGGTTTGAACATTTTTACTTGCGTTTGTATGGATTAAAATTCAGAAAAATTTGCTCGAATAATGGACAGTTTTAATTTTATTCACAGCATAACCACTGCGACTTTCCACCTTTAAATATCATTGTTTTTGCAGCTTGATTTCAATTTTATATTCTATAGTCTATACAGAAGTTTACTGAGCCATTGTTTTCATACAACCTTATTCACAATATCCTGCAAAAACTGCAGGTCTTCTTTGAAAGATACTGGATCTTTTCTCCTGAGATGAAATGCAGGTGAGTCTGGATAGCCAACCAGTTCAATGCCTGGGATGCTGATGACAAATTAACTGTGCGTGTTACAAGCAACAGAACAAGAATCAACTATCGATAAAAATAAGACATGGAGGAAGATCAACCGTTTAAGTTAAATTTACAATAATTGGATAATAACTTTGACTGAAAGTCGTTTTTTTTGTTAGTGAAAGATAAGCTACCCATTAAGAAGTTGTTGCATTTTCCTTCCTTTGTATTTTAACTCCTTAAGCATATCTGTAATGAAAAGTAAGCTTTTGCAAATGTGAACAAGATCTTACAGCATAACATGCTTTAAAATTTACCTAATTGTTTTCATGCTCAGACAATGAATGCGCCTTGCACATATATAATGTATTTTTGGACACTTAGGACACATAGAAACAAAATGTTGGGAGTTTTAATTCGTACACAGAACGAACATTAAAGCCAAGACAACAGAAAATATACAATAAAAAAGCATTACAATAAATATAATCAATAAACTATGTTTTCTACTGAATAAGCTTCTGTGTTCGTTCTGCATATAAAAGTATTTTTTGTTTCACCTGCGTTTTCATGCATTATATCAAGCGCCTCCATCGCTGCTGTGGCAAGAAACGGTGGCAGGGAAGCAGAAAACACGTATCCTTGTCCTGATAATCTTTGATGGTCGATCACATACGCTCGGCCACAACAAAAGCCACCAGATGATGCTAATGCATACTCCAGGCTACCACTGATCATATCTACTTTGCCAATCTAATCGCAGTGATCAAAGTTGGAAATACTGATAAACCCATCATTTGCAAAGTAACCGAATTATTTATGATTAGTGAAAATGTCTGCTGTTTATTGTAAAATGTTACTTACTGGGATATTAAAATGCTCTGTTATGCCTCTTCCATGCTCACCAAGAATGCCAAAGGACAAAGATTCTTCTACAAAAAGACGGACTTTGTATTTGTATTTCAGTTCAACCAACTTGGGCAGATCACAAATTTGACCGCTGTTCATGTACAGCCCTTCAACAACCATAAATTTGCGAGTAACCGATGCTTTCTTAGAATCCTGCACAAAACATATCAATAAATAGGAGTAAACATTGAGCAGTTATACTTTGGCTGATTGGAATATATTGTACTTGTACTAGCATAAAAGCATATATTACATGTGGTAACTTATACATATTGCCAAGCAAACCTTTTTGTCAAGCTGTTCTTGGTGTTTTAATTTTTCTTCCAAATCTCTCATATCATTGTGTTTAAAGTATATAATTTTGCTTCTTGAAGCCTGTAACCCTTTCTGGATTGCAAAACAGACACCTTCATCCCTGCAGAAAACTTAACTCTTAATAAACTTCTAAGCAGTTACTACATGATACTTTATTCCTAAAGTAACCTTACGCAAAGATGATATCTCCTCGCTTGGCATAAGCAGGTATAGCGCTAGCGATACTGGCGAATCCATAGGAATATATAATTGCACGTTCACTTTTTATAAACTTTGCTAATTTTTCCTCGAGTTCCACATGAACATCTGTAGCAAATATAAATAGCATTATTTTGGTGAATTTGTTAAAATGAGTGATTTAGTCACTTAAAATTTACTCAATTTGTAAAACTACACACTGGGTCAGTGGCTACATTGAATTTGGTTGCTTACCAACAGTTCCATAAAAAGCCCTTGGTCCACAAGAACCCACACCATATTTTTTGATACTTTGTGTTGCTTGTTTTTCAATGCGAAGATTTCCCAAAAGGCCAAGAAAATTTAATGACGCCATATTAAGACACAATCGGCCATCAACTTCAACATTTTTTCCAGGTTGACTAAAAGATTGGTTTAAATAAAAAGGAATTATGCTTGCAATGAATATCTGAGATTAAGTGCTAAGCATGTAAACATGAGGGTAAATGATCCAAAATTATTCACACTGGCATAAATACCCATTCACAGCCCGATAGGGGACTGCCTCAGAAAGAGTTTTATCCAATGGAGGAACTAATGGTTCAGGAGTCCAATCCATTACTAAAGCTTCCTTTTCAGATTTTGTAAGAGGGACTCTATCTTGTATCCTGTAGCTTTTCGAGAACAGCAACCGTAGGATCCAGATCACAAGAAGTACTTCCAGAATTAAGTGGTAAAGGGGAGCCTAAGTGCATAATGGATCAGGATGTCATATATACAAAATTGATATTTGTCCCTTTTTATATAAGTAATAAATATATATCATTGTTTCGTAGACAGTCATTATAGGAAAACTTCACAAGAGGCGAACACAAGAGTAAAAAATGTGTCCAGCACCACAATACAGCATGTGTAAGCCATAATGTATACAACAACATTGTTGTTTTAATGTTTCCAGAACATAATTGCTAATTGTATTGTTACAATTAAAATCTTTTTGGTCAAAAGCAATATCACAAGTGGTTTCTTTCATATAGATATGGTACATCATTTTTGCACACTGTTGTGACATTACAACGGACTCAGGGAGCATGAAAAATAAGGGAAAAAGACTACAGCTAAAGTCTTACAAAGCATCTCCAAAAACTTGTGTCAGTGGTGCAGGAAACCTACATTGGACATACACAAGTAAAACAAAGACAGGGTTGTGTTTATTATGAAATGATACTCGTTTGTCTTCACCAATAGATGCCTGAAAGTTCAGTAAAATATCTATACGTAACAATAGTCTAGTGCAGGTTTAGTATTAAAAAAATGTGTGGAAAGTATTCTGAGAGACTGGAGAAAGGTATCTGATTGGGGCCACGATTGCTAACATATTATAACTTACAACTGACAACCGCAACAGAGTTAGCCTATGTGGAAACAGACAACCCTAAAATTAAAATACATATTTGCACAAAAGTCGCAATGATAAGTGTCATCATCAGGTTTATGATTTTCCTTTATTCCAGGGTGTGCTATGACGTCATTCAGTCATGCTGTGGTTAGGTGCCTATAAGTATGTCTGTTAGCACAGACATCATCACGATCACAGCTTAAACGACAAAGTTGAAGCGTTAATACACTCAAATCTGTCAGTGTGTTTTTGTAAAAATATATATTGCTTAGCAAAATCTTCAGTTTCTGCATATGCAAACAAGCATATGGATGAAGGAGTAAAGCTATAAACCGAAAAAAAATAAAACGTTGTTTATATTATGAAATCACAATCTAATAATTGCTGTTGTGCACATAACCTTCGACCATGTGACTTTAACCATGACAGGTGAATAAGACTAAAATTAATTAAAATTATTTAAGACAATGTAATAATAAAAACTATAAAATGCTATAAGCTTTGTGACATATATAGTACATGTTAATTGTTACACTACACTAAAGCAAGCATATACTATCCAGAAGCATAAAGAAAAAGAACACACGCCGCAGAGTGCCTCTCTGTGCCTTCATCACAAAAAACTGAATGCAGACAATTAAACATCGCTTAGTCCAAATTAGTCAGTTACCTTCAGACTGACATAAATATGACAGACACATAGGTGTTAAAAACAGGATAAAGTCCACTTCAGACATTATTGGCTAGCAATTTTATGGTTCCTTTCCAACCATGTGTAAAATGACAGTTGCTAAATTTTGATTTCATAATCTAAAGTAAAAGTGTTTTGGGTTTTATAATTTGATTTAAACTGAATTGGTCTGTTATCTTGTTGTGCTCCTGCCTTAGGTGACCTTTTTTACCTATTAATCCATAAGACAAGTCTTAATGCCAATGAAAACTAGACTGAAGTTGAATAAAATATACTAACCTGATACATGCTGTGGATGGCTTCTGCCAACACCCACTTGTGTGGCTGATCCATTTGATTAGGAAACTATTGGTCCTGTTTAACCAAACAAGTTGCGCCAACAAATACAAATAACCAAACCAACAACCTAATCTTGAGTAGATTCATGAAATATTTACATTACAGTAATTAGTGTACATAAATATTGTTGGCCTTAAATCAAAGCATAGCTGCCAATAGTCCAGTCAGTATGTTGGACAAAGGATTTTAATAAAATTTAAGGTCAAGCAGTTATTGCCAAAATGTATAATAATTTTGGCTCATTTATGATGGAGGTGGCGGCCTTGATGACGTTACAATGCAAAAACAATATACTTGATGATTGGGGCTTGGGCTGTTTGAATTAGGTATTGGTAGGCTAGCATAATGCACTTTGCATAGAATACGTCTTCATAATACGTAGGTGATTAGTAACAGGTATGTATATATTCAGCATAGGAATGTCACAGATGAAAGTTCATATGTACTACAGTAGTAGTATTCTTAGTTTTACAGTAGTTAAGTCAACAATTCCCAGCTTTTTCGTATCATGGTGCCATGAGCCATAGTGGAAAGTGTGGCACCTATACGCATGAGATTTATCAACATGCACGCCAATTTACAATAAACAAAAAAACTGGTTGTTTCAATGCCAATTTACAATATAATAAATATACAGAATTCAAGCTTGAACTTCAAGCCAAAATTTTTGTTTTTGCTGCACACACAATTTCTTGTTGAAAATTACCACGCTTTCCAGTCAGGACCATGGGAGGTACAGTGCATAGGTTACATGTAATGCATACAACAGCTACAAAACTTGGCGACTATTTCTGTATTTGTTTATGAAACCTAGAATTTTGTTGTAAGTTCATTATGCGGCATTTTATGAAAGAATACTAGCTAAGTTTTGATGATTAAGCAAACTTTTGATTTTTTAAAATTTCAAATGACATTAAAAGACTAGGCTAAGTGCTTTGAACTTGCAATTAACTTGGCTGAACAAGAATAAGTTGAAAATTTAGGCTTCACCTCAGGCTACAAGAAATTCTTTGTATGCTACACAGGCAGTGAGGCTAATGTACCAGCACTGTCACTAATTTCTATGTCAGTAACGATACATCATAAGCTGAAACGGGTGTAGTATACAAGTGCCCAACCAGATGATGTCACAATTTGAGCAGCTGGGGTCTAGTATACAAAGACATCCTGTGGTTGTGCAATTGTATACTAGACCCGGTGGAACCAGCTTGAATCAGCCTAAATTCATATTAGACCTAATGCTGATTTGAGAAGGCGGCAAGGACAAACAGCTTTCTCATTGATTTGGACTAGCGCAAGTATTGTATTGTTTGTATTTTTTATTTTTTGCCATTAGCTGTGCGGAGTCAAAGTTAGGATGCTAACCGTTGTAGTTATAGCACAATAAAACACATGCTCACAAACAGTTAAGGAGCAGGAAAAAGTGGCAAAGCCCAAAGGCTTAAAACATGCAAGATAGAAATAATACAATTGTGCTATAAGATGGTAGGTTAGCATGGCCACCAAACCCACAAAATAATTCTTAAGTTTAACAAATTTAAGGCCAAAATAACACAAACAAACAAACAAACAATTACACTGTTGGAAGATGTATAGGACATGTTTCCTAACATTAAAACACGTATATTAATAGCTGAAATAAATATATGAAGTAACATGGTTAGATTAAAATGACAATGACCATCTTAAGTGCACAACAAAAGGATGTTTAAAGAAAGTCGCACAAAAAATCCATCCAAGGGACCGGAATCCCGTTTCTGTGGCCAAGAGAGGGCACAATATTGAGGCGCCCAAGTGCACTAAAAGATAGACAGTACGGATCAAATAAAAGAATATTAACTTCATTACGAAATCATGCCTCTATATTCCCTTCAACTACAGTATTTGTAAAAAATAGTTTATACACCGAATATGGCGTACGCACACTGGTAATCTGTAAGTATTTCGGTGACTACTGACTATATAGCCTACGGCGATCTAGCACAGAACTGCACAACCACATGATGCATTTTTATATTAGGCTAGACCCCAGCTACTCTAATTGTGACGTATTTTGGCTGTGCACTTCTGCACTAAGCTATAAGTGAGACTCGCCTACAGACGGTATAGTTTGCGAACTGAAATATTTTCTATTTCTAGCCAATTTTCTATTTGAAGAAGTTAAACATACTATTTTTTCTAACCCCTAAATAATCTTATAACTATTCTAATCCCTTCAGATCCAACTCCTCACTATTTCGTTTACCACTGAATTCTAAATTATTGGTCCTATAGGTCTAGCTTAGGCTATCCGTTTCATTCCGCAAAATATAAACATCGTATGTAAAAGTACGGTAAAAACTGAATCTTAATACATCCGAGTCCTAATGCTGAAATAAATCTGTTAGGCCTAAATCTAGCTTCCGACATCTTTGCCTGGTAAGATAGTAAACACTTGGTTCAGGCTAGGCTATTTTTCAACTTTCGTAAACAACGCCAGTGAAATAGGGTCAACACTAATCTACGGAAGTGCGGAAGTTAGAGCACTAATCTACGGAAGTGAGGAAGTGCGGAAGTTACAATACTAATTTAAACGGTGATCGGTCAATTCAACCCACCGACTATAAACAAGTGGTGCCACCGGTGTTTTGTAATTACTGTACTGTAATCAGAGTCATATTTGGGGTTTGCACGTTTTTTGTGCTCGCGGATTCTTTGAAAAACCCGAGTTGATACAGAACACACACACAGCCTTGAATACCAAATAAAGTCAGTTACATTCCTGCATTGCGCCGGTTCAGTATTTTGTCGCCTGTGAAACTGGGATGAGCAAGATCCTTCAGGAGTCATATTATCGGAGTTATAGAAGATATATCGCGGCGGCTTCTCACGTATCAAACCTATAGCGCAACAAAAACATTACGCTATATACATGTGCTGTTGAGTTGATCCTGATCCACGAATGCGGCTAAGTAGATATTATTTTTTTGGCAAATAACATATGCCAAAGTACAGGCATAACTTGACCCGGAGTGACGTGTCAAAAGACAAAAGAGCGTCCGTATGATTCCTTATCTGAAAGACGACTGAATCGAAATGCGAACAGGATCTAAAGAGAAAAAACACAATAATTCTTGGGCAACTAAACGTGGTGTCCTCCCGCTATCTAACGGACAGGGTGGAGAACGCTACATAACACTTTCCTTCCTTCGAAATAGTGTAACGGGGTTAGGCAATTTATCACTAGATAATTAATAAAACTACAGAAACTGACAGGGAAAATTTACACGATAAAGTAAAGCAGGTTATCGGCGACGGTTTGGCCAGCACACTCCACACACAGCGCAAAGGAGTAAATGGCCACAGACAATGAAAGCACAGCGGGAGGCAAGAAACAGTAAAGAGAAAGTTATCGATCTTACGTCGGCGATTTTAGACATGTAGAAAGAAAAGTAGGCTAAAGTGTATGATATGATATAGGGCAAAATTTTAAACAATAAGGTGTGAACAAATTTCATATTATAGGATACTATGCAGACAAGACAAAAAGTTGATAACAAATTCGGACCATCAAAACTACAACTAACTTAGTGTACGTACAACTACAATACCGTAATGCTTTTCAGAAGGTTCTTTCCGTGTGAGCTGGACATCGACGTCTGTTTGTTAATTCGCCGGGAAGCAATGCTTGCAGAGATTGAGCTATGCCCGAAAATTTGCTGAACAGACAAAACGGTGTCTCGTCCATTCGGTGCGACCTCTGGTCAGAACGACGTTGATTGTCGTTGAAAAAATGCCTCTTGTCGCGGCAGAGAAGAATATTCCCATACTTGCTTAAAAAGGCGGTAACAGTAGTAACTTACAACACGTCAAAAGCTGCACATTCCTTCGCACATCTTTCTGTACACGATCGTGCAGGCTATCATTCGAGTACACTGCAAAAATTAATTGGTTTCTTTGCTAAGCTGACTCCATTCTTGACGAGTTATCCGGAGTTATCAAAATATATAGCGTAACGTATGGCATTACGCTATATATGTATATGATTGAGCTGTTCCTGATCCACAATTGCGGTTAACTTGATATTATTTTATTGACAAATAACATGTCTCGAAGTACAGGCATAACTTGACCCGGATAGACGTCTCAAAACAGCGTCTGCATGTCTCCTTGTGTAAAAGACGACTGATTCGAAATGCGAATAGGGTATATAAAGAGAAAAAACACAATAATTTCTTGGGCAAATAAACGTGGTGTCCTGCCGCTATCTAGCGGACGGGGCGGCGAATGCTACAAACCTTCCCAAATACGTTGTTTGTGACATCCACAAACCCAATCAACTCACTGTGAATTGTTTAATCCCCATTTTTGATTGTATCGACATGACAAGCGCAACAACGCTCATCTCAATTCTGAGTCTCTTTCGCACCAGTTCTTCAATTCAGTTCTGCAGGAACAAGTCTCAAAACTGCAGGTAGGCTACATGTTAACATTTTAACCCAACGTTGTATTTGCTTGAAACATCGTGCCAATCAGGGATGCTGCAGAAAGTACAACCAACGTCGTTGTCAACCGTCTACTATCGACTTGCCTGATTCCTCCCTGCAGCCAAGGGGCCAGAGAAATGAAAGAACAATTGAGATTAACACAATTTTATATAACAACACTGCTACCAACTACAAGCATCAGCATAAGTCGAAAGTATATTACTTCCATCGAACGTTTGGCAAATTAGCTATGAATTGCAGAAAGTCCTGCAAGTGCTGCAAGCCAAACCGCAGACATCCGCACTCGCGATTTCGTTATCGTGAGCTCGAGGCAAAACCTCCCCGAATGGAGAATTACTTCAATCACAAGCAATATGAACAACGACGCAAACCTGCACCATAAACGACGACTATGTCAACACAGATTCTTGCCAGTCGCACAGTCCACACGATGTCAATGCAAACTCAGGTTGAAGACGAGCCAGTGCCACCACCACCAAGCATCAATCAATCAATCATTTATTTTTCGTCAAAAGTGCGGTGGAGACGAAAAATCAAACCAGTTGTTACTAACACGCACCAATAAACGGGGAAAAAGTAACAAAGCCGATAAAGCTTAAAATGTGTTCAAAAAAAATTAAGGTAATGATTGCTGGTAACAACTAGCAAGGTGACATTGTTCGTAATTATGCAGCTTTTGAAACGGTTTTCAGATAGAGCTAACTCGTATCGAATGCTTTCTTAACATAGGGCTGGAAACTTTTACATTAACACTGATTTTAGCACAGTCTTGCGTACCAAATAAAGTACTTTTGGATTTAAGTTACATTGCTGTATTGCGCCAGTTCGATATTTTGCCGCCTGTGTCACCAGGATAAACACGCCCCTTCAAAGGTCAGATTATCAAAGATTATTACCGCGGCTTCTCACGTATCACAGACCTCGTCGGATACGTTACAAACTTTTCGTTTTTCTCGGTTCATTTACCGTTTTTGATGATTACCTTACGTTACTATATAGTGTGTATACGCTTGTGTTTCTTGCAATGGGTCAGATAAGAATACTCACATCATTAATTCAATATTTAGCTGACGTGGGCTATAGTCATTTTTAGTTCCATTGTCTGCGAATAAAGTTTTGACTGGCTTTTATTTGTACAGACCGATCTGCATGGCAAAGTTCGCTGAGATGAGCAATGAGCACGCCCCTTCAGAGAATTCGGATGAAAATAATTTTTCGGAGACAGAACGGGGCTGTCATTCTCTCTCGCTCTCTTTTCTCACTAGGCAATTTACAGATAGTGATCACAAAGCATTTTTTTAATCTATAAGGCTAAAACAATAGTACAGAAAATCGAAAATTGATGCGTTTCTCCATGAGAACTGAATTTATTTGTCCAAGTTAATATTTTATATAAAGGTTAGGAACTAATACGGTTAACGTTAATACTGTACCGATAACTTGGTGTAAAAATATTTTTTCAGAATTAAGATAGCATTATTTTTTTAATGATTTCACAAAAATGTAAAGTCATACAAGTTAAAGCAGTAGCTAACGCTTTCCAAACTTTCCAAAGCCCATATGATGACAGTTTTACTTTACAAAGAAAACTGAAAGCCAGCACTTTAGCACTTTTACAAATTTTTGCATCTGTGGGTACCGGTAACTTAACTGTTATAAAAACAAAGATAGGCTACCACGTAAAATAGCTTACGACAAAAATGTTGCTGAATGGAATGGCAAACTACTCAAATTTTTCATCAAAAAGTTTTCAGAAGTGCTTAAAATAGGGTAGACTACACACTATTAAAGGAAAATAAAGTTTAAAAAATATTTAAAGTGAAGGGTAAGTCCAAAATCAAGTTGGTTGTAATAGATCAACGTAGGAGAAAGAATAAATCCTCTAAAAATTAAAGTAAATTGTTAAGGAAAGAAATTTATGCAGGCATTGAAAGATGGGATGTGATGCAAAGCATAAAATTTGTAGGTCTTGTATTTTTTCTCATCTGAATCTTGTATAGGTTTCACGTTGATTGTAGCTTATTACATAATTTCAATTAATTTGCCTTTATGATGGTGGCCATGTCCTAAGCTTCAGTTTTATACAAAATCGACAAGAGCCTGCAGTTCTTGGAGCGAAATTTTGTCGTAGTGCTTTAACCACACCAATTAGCCTACTACAAACCGTAGCTACATGTATCCGTAAATTTTATAGAATTCTGGCACAAAACACTTTTAGCGCAAAACTACAATTCATAACTTACTTGACCGGGAACGCACTTGACATAGTCTACTTGCATTTTCATCCTGGCTGCGGCTTTGAATTAATAACCACAAAACGAAAGCGTAGCCCATACTAAATATTAGCGTTCTTTCAATGTAATAACTTAATTTTTCCAAAACGAATATCGACCAGTCAAAATTTTGCACTCATTATTACTAAAAACACGAAATATTTTCACACAAAGGTTAAAACTGACAGAGTAAAGTTCTTCTAAGCAAGTATGTTTCAGCATTGAATGACAGTGCATTTTACATCTAAAGCTGACAACCTAAAAATGTTTAATTTAAGTAAGCTATGTTAGCTAGAAACAGAAAATCATCATTTCTAGCAATAACGGCATCTAATGTTTGCTGCTTCAGGAATTTGGGTATGTATGTTAATGCATTCAATATAGATATATTATTAACACACATAGATTGTTATTTTTTTAACCTTGGGTCATATATTTTTGACTGTGAAAAAGTTCAGCTTATGTTCAAGGAAACGCTTCAATTACAATCGTGTATTTATTTTATTGATTAGTTATTCATCCTGGTGAGAAGCGGCAGTAATTAAACAAACAAAATATATGTTTGTATTTTAGTCTTTATTCGAAAATCTAACAGAGGTAACTCATATTTTTAAAAATGCAGAGCTGCAGGGGTTGCTGCACTGTTTATCAGTCTTAACTTATGATATTCGGACTTAATTTACCTGCCGAATTAATGATCTGACTCCGTGTCGAAAACACGTTGATACAAAAAATGAAACTCAAAGTGTGTGTGTGTCCGCGAACTCATCACGGGACGACGCAGCGGGCGGCGCGTCATCAGAAGATCCAGAAGAAGACGGTTGGTCACAAGAACGTCGAAGCAAAGGCGACGGTTGAGTTTGTTGTGGACGTGCATCTCGTGCTTGTTGTTGCTGACGCCCAGCGCGAATACGGGATACAAGAGATCTGGCATACTGTAAATGTTGCGGAGATGATCGGATAAACCCGATGGTATGGAAGAGGGCCCACATCATGGCAAGTAATTGCAGGAGGAATATAAGGGCTGAGAGAAATGGATTCGTAATCTGCGACAGTGCAAGCAGTAACGTTTGTTTTGCGGCGTGCGCGAATGTGTCTGCGACGTAAGAGCCGTTGATCGCAGTTTCATCAGTTGTAGTAAAACTCGTCGGGGTCACCAAAATGCAGGGGTTGCTGCACTGTTTATCAGTCTTAACTTATGATATTCGGACTTAATTTACCTGCCGAATTAATGATCTGACTCCGTGGTTGCGTGCGGTTAGAATTCTCTAACCTAACGTTTTACTAGCCGAAAGCTCTTACGTTATTACAGATACAGTTTATCAGAAACGGTCCTTTATTGTAGGAACTGTACAGGTTCCGAATATGACACAATCACAAACTTAGCATTCACCATTTAAAACATGTCTAACGAATTACAATTAACACGACTAACGTAATACGTGCGTACGATTCTGTATCTCTGTCTGCGCGGTTACTCGCGTATCAGTTCGAGTTTATAAAGCGGAGCGATGTGAGCGGAAATATTCAACACAATATACACAAATATGTCAGAAATCGCAAACGATAAAATAAGCGTTGGGCAATGGGGATTATTTACAGTTAAAACTCGGATGTTATGAAATCACCTGGTAACGTACTAAACGGAGCTTTCACATAACGTTATTTTAGAGAAAGTTTCCAAATATTAAGCGACAATTGCAGTTTTATCACTAAACAATACTTCAATAAATAACTGGCGAATACTTTCCCACGAATGATATATTGGTATTGAAAGTGGCTCCCAGGCCACTACAGAGCAAAGATTGGAAACATGTTTGAGTTCACCAAAAGTGTCTCATGATATAGATGAATTCTAATTTATGGAAATTTAAAAAATGAAAATTGCTGTGTTTGAAAAATAAGTAATTTTCATCTTAGGGAGCATGAAAATTCTATCACCTTTCACACAAAAGACTGTATTCAGAATTTAACCTTAGAATTAAACTAGAACTGCAGCCTTGAGCTCCAGTATCCAAATGCAATGCATGGAAAAATTGCAAAAATATTATTAGTTTTACATACATACATACAAGTATATGTAAGTAAGTAAGTACTCTCTGATGAATAATTGGAATAAGAAGAAAAGCAAATCAGAAACATGATCAGTTATAGGGAGAGTAATTTGCATTGAGAATCAACAACGTGAAATGTTTACACACCGTACTTGAAAACTGGTGAAAAATAATCACTAAAGAAAATTCATTAGGATAGTGGTAAAAGAAATGCATATTATTCTTTATGCATATCACATAAACAATGGCTGAAGTCCTGTGAGCATTTTTCAATTTTTTTTTCATAATTTAACGATTACAATGCATATGCATAATTTTTCCACTAGTTCAGGCCATTATGATTTCCTTTGTTCAGCAAAAGCCTCTTTAACAGCATGACATATCACTTTAGCCGCTTCTTTTAAATCTTTTTCTGACATTTGCACTGATACCGCAATACGAATACTTGCTGGCCATTCAGATAGAACTTCTGCCTTTGTTCGAGTTGCCACAGTGATGCAAATGCCATTTTTCTCACACTGCAAAACATAAACAAGCCCAAGTTTAAAATTGTGCTTGAGCTAAATGGCAAGTTACATAGGTGCCAACTCAGAGAGACAACATCACCCTTTAAAAATTTGTGATGGTCTAATTCCAATAACTATGATTCTGTTTCCGTGATAAATCTATTTCGTTAAAGGAATTGACATAGGCGACTATTTTTTATTGGCAAAAAGCACCACTGTAAATGTGAATCATTCTTGGTAATGAGTGATTCTTACACAAGGGTTTATGAAACACTACAGGTAAAGATGGAAAATTCTTTGACATAACTTATGATGCATTTTTTACAAAAATATTGTTTTCGTGCAAAACAGACGCATTTAAATGGTACTAAAGTTCAAAAATATTCATGTGTGGAAGTATTTGTCTTTTTATAACCAAGAACCAGAATTGCAACCAAAACAACCAACAGTTTTAAGCAATTCTTTGATCTAATAAACTAACCTACAGTGCCATAATATCATTGGTAAATCAACTTAAATTTTGTCAAACATTCCTCCTAGCCACATCTTTGGAAACAAAATTTTTGACCTTGTTTCAGTGGAGTAGTTTTAGTCATACATTACCACAGGAAATGTGATAGGGCGTTTAAAAACTTTTAAATTAAATCAACAAGTCTATTTTTAATGAAACTATCATGTGTTGCATGAATTCCATTCCTCTTCTGAACCACTTAAAGGCAATTGTTTTGTTTAACAAGCTCTGAAAAGTTAAAGTTGTGTGTGACATTCTGAGTAAAACTAATAATCTAAACAGATTCAAATCTTTCAACTATTGATAATAAAAAATTATGCGGCTCATATGGGCATTCCAAATTTCAGCTATCACCCCTAATGGAGAAGATTGCACATGCCTGATTTCAACAGACATTCAACTTACAATTTTTGTGTGATTTGATAAGCTGACAAAAATGCTAGATGGGCAGATGCATTCAGATATTTGTTTGCCAAACGCCCAACTTCAGTTATCAGTTTTAGTGTTCAGTTCAACTCAGTACTTCTATCAGACACCCAACCAATAGTATGTTTTTGTTTGGCTTGAGTTCCTGGTTTTAGGACTGACCAGTGGCAAAATCTAAGTTCTCTTTCCGAAGAAAAAAGAACTATGGCATGTTTTAGCAACTGAAGAATTCAAAATGTCTTCTGTTCATGCTGCACCCTTGTTTTTACATCACTGCTTTGTCATTAAGTAATGTAATGTCAATGTAAGAGCTGGTATGCAATTCATCGTTACATGTTTATAAAACATACTTTGGTGGAGCAATATCATTTGCATGTATTTGGCAGCATTCAATCATTTTTGTTTGCCTAACTGTCTCATATTACTTCTGTTGTTAGAGTTACAAAATGCATCTGCAATGATAAAATATAGACATACAGAAATGTTTCAAAGTAATGCATAGTAGGACAACACCCAGAAAGGTCAAGTGACATGCAGTAAAAAGTCTGTTTAAAAAGACAGCAAGCACCTATGATAAGTTACTATTATATCATTAAGCATTATTATCATCACCCAGCAACTTATAGCCACAATATAATTTCTTGTGAGACTAAAACACCTTATCAACGACATCATGGAGAAATTCTAAGTCTTTTTCTGGAGTGACAGGATGCTCTCTTTGAAGATGGAAGCATGGCGATTCAGGATAACCAACAAGCTTAATCCCTTTTATTCTGAAAATAAACATGATTGATTAGAATTGAAAGTCAGCTCAGTATAAAAATTTGATGATAAACTGGATTAATAAATATGACCAACTATAAAAGGCAATGACTATTATGTTATTAGTGATCACACAGATCTGCATAAATCATGTTTTACTGTATGCAACATGATAAGCAATACATACCCTTTCAAAAGGTTTTGAAAGAGAGAAGCTTTTTGTCTAAGGCGAGCAAAAATTTCTGAAACAGATATTCACAAAATTTTAAAGAAAATAATGAAGTATATGTTAACAAGCAAGAAGAAAGTGTGAAAAAATATTTAAAATATCAACCAAGGATTTCATATGTACTTCTAAGGACCATGGACAGGGTAATTACACGCATTTTGATTGTAGTATATTTTATCATGCTTTATAGGATTTTTTTATGATAACTGCTTCATGATACTTCAAAATTTTTTAAAATGTTCCGTTCCTTTACAAACAAACAATCTGATAATACCATTATTACAATTAATATCCAACCTACCTGGATTTTCTTCAGAGATTTTCAATCCTTCAAGTGCAGCTCCAGCAAGAAGTGGAGGTAAAGAAACAGAGAAAACATATCCCACTGCGGATAGGCGCTGACTACCTGCAACATAGTGGCGACCACAAGTAAATCCACCCCCTGATGCAAGTGAATTCTCCATGCAGGCAATCACCAGATCTACTTTTGATATCTGAAAATAAAGTGGTTTTCTTGCCATTGAAAACTTGGAAAACAAGACTATTTCATAAAAAAATACTTTTATTAAAATAAAATGCCAAATGCTCATATATTTTGTACACTGTCACCGTATTCATTTCACGAAGCATGTTGCCGTGTCAACTATTATGACATGGCACAAACACCATTCTAAAGAACATTACAAACAAAATTTACCGGAATATTGAAGTGTTCAGTAACGCCTCGACCGTGTTTCCCAAGAACACCAAATGAGAGAGATTCTTCAACAAAAAGTCTTACTTTGTACCTATATTTAAATTCTACCAGTTTAGGCAAGTCACAAATTTGACCGGTGTTCATGTAAATCCCTTCCACAACCATGAATTTCCTAACGACTGCAGCTTTCTTAGGATCCTGAAAAATTCAAAGAGAATGTAAAATCATAGCCAATCTGCATTATTAAATATGAAGGAAAATTACCCATATAGTTTTACATTTTCTAATCTTATCCAAAAGCTTGTAAAACTGTTGTTAAACTTAAATGATCCGCTTAAAGATTTTGAGGAATCATGTACATTCCAAACCAGTTTCAAATAAATGGTTTATGAATAAGATTGCAATAGGATGCTCAGCAGTCCATCCATACAACTGCACAAATTAAACACAATTTTCATGAACTGTTAGTGACACAAATATTATAATATTTGATTTTTTTATGTTTTGAAAAACATTCAATTTTATGTGTGTTGAGCTTGCAAAGTAACATGTATGCACAAATCTGTAGGCTGAACCGCTGTCACGTAGGGTTAAGCTAACTAAAATATGTTGGGCCATACATCCAATTGTACAAACTTCTCTGTACAGTTTCTTCCTAGATCAGTAGTTTTAGCAAGTTGACTTCAAACTGTCGTATGATACATAAATTGCAATTGACTTAGGTGATTAAACTTTAGTACATTCATTTAATATAAGGCTTTTGTAATTGAGCCACAGGCTTAGGTGTTGTTCATGGCAGTTTATTGAGCAGTGCCATAGCAATGAATTTAGATTTGCACAATCTGTAAGGCAGAAACTTTTACAACTACTGATTGATCCTAACTTTCGTTGATTAATGATTAATTTTTTTTTCAAACAACTCCTTTTTCGTATAAAACAATTCTGTTTGTGTTGAGATGGCAATGAAACTATAATTAGCTCCATTATTAAATTAATTCAAGACATAAAAACTAATTTTTGCAATGTGTTTCAGACCGTGGACATTGACTTCAATGCTTATCAGCATGCAACACTGACCTAGGTTGGACGATGTTGATCGGAAACTTTTTAACTTCATTCAACAAATAAAGAAAATTAAGCAAAGTTCTCGAATCAATCAGAATGTTACTTTTTTCCATAAATATATAGGATACTTTGCTCTAGAAGACATTGTCAGTTCGTTACTCAAATAGAATCCAATTTCATTCATTTATTGAAGACCGTCACAGAAAATTTTATTGTAAAAATAAAATGGATAAAAAGTGAAAGTCTTGGAAAAGTTTTGGTATGCACAATAAAATTTGTCCACAGTGAGTTTTGCTACAGTGAATATTTGGACTAACTAGACTAACTTCTCAGCTGTTTCTGAAAAAATAAAGTTGCTTGTACTGACCTGAAAGTTCATATGTACACACAGTTTTTGTATAATCGAACACTACATTGGAAAACAAACTATTTAGGGGAGCCTAGGATCATATCATATCATTAGTATAGTGCATAGCAGACTATTAGTACTTTTGACTTTTCTTATAATGACATCTTTACAGGTCCCTCAGTGCTGTCATTCTAATCTAAACAAATTATATTATACATGTATTATTTAACAAATAATATGCTTACTTACTTTTTTGTCCATTTTCTCCTGTTGCTTGAGCTTATCCTCTAAGTCGTCCATATCATTGTGTTTAAAATAAACTACTTTGCTTCTCGAGCCTTGTAAACCTTTTTGAACAGCAAAGGAAACGGCTTCATCTCTGAAAAAATGTGAACATTTCCATGAAAGCAAGAACTATATACAGTCGCAATCAATGTATGTTATGTAATCTAAACAAAATGAAAATAACATCAAAAATTAAAAGTTCATACGCAAATATGATATCTCCTTTTTTCGCATAAGCAGGAATTGCACTCAAGACAGTTGCAAATCCGTACGAATAAATTACAGCTTCTTCTGCACCCATAAATTCAGCTAGTTTCTTTTCCAGTTCCAAATGGATATCTACAAACAGTGATGGTGATGATTCATCTTATTACAGAAACTGTTGGATGCTGAAGGGCAAGGTTTTTAAAAAAATTATTGAAGCATTTTAAAGTGAACATATAATTAGGAAAAAATGTAAATACCAACCAAAGGTGCCGTAGAAGGTTCTTGGTCCACATGTGCCCACACCGTAATTCTGGATACATTTTTCGATCTTATCATCCACTCTTTTGTTGCCAACTAAGCCCAGGAAGTTCAAAGAAGCAAAATTTTTGCATTTATGGCCGTTAATAACAATATTCTTTCCCACTTGTCTAAATTGAATTTTGTTTGTTTAAACTCATCTGCTTATAGCATTAACATTTATGCTTAGTAAGTAATGCATTGTGTAATTATACTTTAGGTACAGTTTAATATGAGCTTTTTGGCATATATAATTACACATTTAATGCTTTTCATAGTTTCGATGAGATCAATATAATCTGCCCTATAAATGTCACAGTTATAGAAAGACATTGTAAAGTATCAATCTTTAAAACCCAATTCTAAAACTATTAAACTTTTTTTGGAACCTACACAATTCTGATTATATTAATCTCAGTGCTGGAAACAAGTCTCAATGGTCATGAGTCATGACAAAAGTCAAGTCAATAACATTGCAAGTCCAAGTAAAGTCGAATCATTCTAATGGCATTCCCAAGCCAAGTCGAGTGAGTAATGTTTATCAAGTCAAGTCCAAGTTTTAAAACATACCAAGTTACAAACAAGACACAGTTTATGATTTATTTTTTGTTTTAGGTCAATAATAAATGGCTTTCTGAATTCTCGTGACATAAATGTAATCGTAAATTCTGATTTATTCCATTTCTGACGCTTTTGTAGAATGTGTTGCATAGTGATTTTTGAATACATTATTTTGCCACTATAAAACCGATTCTACAATGAACTGAAATATTTTGCTTTATGATTCGAGTCAAGTTAACTGAAATTTTTATGTAAACACAAGTTAAGTCAAGTCTTTCCAAATACTTGACTTGAGTCAACAAATCATTGACAAATCAAGTCTTTCCATCTCTGATTATTCTGTTTCAGTAAATGCAGTGGTTACCAGCTTTTTCTGAACTAACATATCTTTGTGAAGTCTTTAATGAAATAATTCTGTGATATCAAAGGAATTAACTGTAACCATCTTCTACTACGTCACATTAAGGACTTCAAAGTATCATACAAGTTGGCCTTCATTAACAAAACAACTGAAACCAACTAGAAAAGCAGTCAGCTTGTTATATGACAGATCAATAACCCACCTTGCAAAAAAATTGATATTTAAATAAATTAATTCACAACCAAAACAAAGTTGTCATGATATTTCAAGCCAAATCAAGCATGATTAAAATGCAGTAACAGCATTAGAAACTGATTAAACCAAATAAGTTACACAAAAGTTGTTTGCAAATACTATTTTAAGTTTCTAAATTTTCCGGGGATGACCCTATGATAGTGTCCTATAACAGACTTTTTATAGAAAAGAGTTTGGTTGTTATTAATACAAAACTATGCCAGAATAGAAATCAAAAATCTGGAGGCAAAAATAATCTACAATAAAAAACTATTCTACTGTATTTTACAAACCTCTAGTCATAATAAAATGAAGAGCAGGGCATCTAATTTAAGAAATGAGATATTTCTTACAACACTTCCAGATCCATTAGTTATGTTTTTATAATATACAGTAATTAAATATGATAAGACAATCAAAGTTATTTAATTAAAGTTCTTATATTACTCATCACTTGCCCATTAACCAGCCGATAAGGCCTTGTTTCAGCTAAGGTTTTCTCCACAGGTGGTGCAAGTGGTTCGGGTTTCCACAAATCTACAAGTACTTTCTTTTCTTTTGCTGTTAATTTTTCTTCTTTATCTGGAATCTTGTGAGGTTTTGAAAATATTAAACGCAAAATCCAAATCACCAGGAGACCTTCAAATATGACGTGATAGGGAGTCTGAAACATATAGACATAATTATAAGTACCTATTTATACTCAACAGTAATAAAAACGCTTTTAATGTTATTCAATTTGTCATTGTTCAATTATAACACCATCTAAAATAAACTATACGACCTAACTGTAATTTAGATCACTATAGCATCATTTCATTTTTATCAATAAAACATTAATTGCAAATTGATATTCCAACTGCAAATACCCTTAATTCAATTAAAACATCTTATCAAACATATTATAAAAATATATACTGTAGTATTAATATATTTGAAAGGTATTTTTAACAACAGTATAATTTAATGCTGAAATATTTGAGGTACATTAAATACCTGAAGTGCAGATTGAATGGCCTCATTCACAATCCAAAGTTTATCCACATCCATGATGTCAATCAAAACAAACAATTATAAGCACAGAATATGTAAAAATTATCTAAATCTAATAATTATAATATTTTTCAAGTATGTAACAGGTGACTTCTGAAATATATATATGAAAGAGGTAAGCAAAAAATAAACAGCCTAGCTGAAAATTTTAATACACATTTATAGAAGAGCGATTCAGCTATGAACTACATTTATTGGACAAGCTCTATGGCACACTAAAGACGTAAAGAACTTCCCATACAACAAAGTAAGGCACATTACAGGCGAAATATATCAACATGCCAATAATGAATTTAGGAACAAATTCTTTTCTTTGAGACAATGAAACTTTTCCCAGTGTTTAACCATGAGATAAGACAATTACAAGTTAAAATATTAATACGATAAAAAGAGACACTAAAATGAAACACAACTTACTTACATAAGCACCAAACATTATCGTAATAAGCACTGACAGTGCAGAGTTGTATGGTATGAAAATATTTAACTTCAGACTAAAGAAAAGCTTTGCATGCCTTAAACTTAATGCTCGAGCTCCGGTTACCAAACTTGTCCATGTACAGCGGTACATTAACCGTGGATACATTTTTTATTAGTTTTCCAGGTCTCTTATACTTTTGCACTCAAACTTGAAGGACTCAATGGGAAGGAGATAAGAAGTAATACAAAAGAAATTATGGCGTAATAATTCCTCATTGTTCTATTCTGACATAGGAATGCAAAAGTAAAAGAGACCCAGTTTTCCTAGGTTTTGGTTCAAATTGTTCCCAAATTTGAAACTGTTCACTATTACCACATCTCATTAATTTGAATATGGTCTCAATGCTACAATCTTTTAAACCAAACGTTTGGAAAAGGTGGCCATGCTAACTTTCAATCGTTCAGCATCACTGCTATGAGCATCTTGCAGGTTTTAAACCCTTCGACTTCACTGTTCTTCTCCTTTTATAGTGTCACCAAAGTTAATGGCATTTAATAAAAGACATAATTCAATACAATCTTACCTAGCATATACAACATTACAATCCCGTTTTCCCTAACATGTACAACGTACAACGATGTGGAAAACCCATTTTAAACTCAGTTAGGCATTCCGGTTCCTTATAGAACAGATTGCAAATAACTTAGACTTAACCTTTCCTAGAAGAATTTTCTTATAACATCAGCTATTGTGAAGAATTTTTAGAGGCCGTGGTATTTGACCTTATCTATTTGCAAACGTTATTAATCGAATCATCTACACTACACCAAAATACCGATTACTAAAAATGTTTTGAAGCTTGCAGACAATCTACGGAGGGCAGAAAATTTTGAAAGTTTTAAAAAAATACGAAATCACTGAAGCATGAAATTAAAATAATGTCATGCCGAAATCTTCTTTCAGCTCGTTTCAATGACGACGCTGAAAATGGTAATGATAATGACGAATGGACATTGGCAGTACTGGACAATATGTTGGCAATAATGGCCAATAAAGGTAATGAAATATGGACAAAGACAATATGTATTGGACAATAACGGTACAGTGTTTCTATTTCATAAAGAAAGGTTACACTTTGTTATTAGGTTGTAACTAACCCAAATGTGTATTTTGGATAATAGACAAAGACAAGAAAGTGTGAAAAAGTGCACTGCAAAAAAGACTACTACAAAAATAACGTAGCCCAATTTTATACAATAAAGATTTAAGTAACGCTATGAAAAAGGTTCGTTGTTCGTAATTTAATTTAACAAACGTCGGACAATGGTAACGGTAACAGGTACTTCAATTTTGGCTATAATAGCAGCTCTTTCCGACACTGGTCCGTTCCTTAATCCCAACGCCAAAAGAATCCTAATTCCGTACCTTAATAAAAAATAATTGTAACTAAAGTTTCGATAAATTCTTCAGCTTCATTCAATACTATTGCCCAAACTAACCCAAGCTATCAAAGAAATCCAAAATATTGTAATGATCGACAACTTTCTTGCTTTAACCAGCTATCCATTTTGTCTTGGCATAATTCTGGTGACAATCAAATTAGGAACAAGGAAATCTTTTATTACACAATTTTTGAAGTTAGACTAAATTATGTAGGTCTACTTAGATAGTTAACTGGTTATTATTTGTAGTTTACAATAAATTCATAACATTCGTCGATAACATAATTCGAAAACATCCGCACAAATTCAAAAAACATTTGAAAAGTTTTTTATTAAATTTATATAAATCCATAGAAATTTATGTAAATTTAAATAAATTCACACAAACCTAAATAAATTTTTATATAAATTCAAAAAATGCATAGAAATTCAAAAAATTGCCCCAATAAGAAATCATGGAAATTTAAAAAAACTTAAATAAAATCAAATACCCTGTAACAAATTGAAGTGAATTCATAAAAAAATTATAATAATTTTTAACTTATACTGTAAATAAAAATAACCTTTAACTAGAGTAAACCTAGTTCAACGACGCTGGACTGGTCTTTTGATTTCAAGTAAAAGTAAACATTTATGAATTAGCGCGGTTTTTAAGTATCTATTTTGACTTCTTCAGTCCAGAAACAAGTGGCTTACTTCTAAACGAGAAACAATTTTTTTGTTCACAACGAATGTTTGTACCCAACGTCGAAACGAAGGCCTTCGCCGCTCTAACGTTAGTTTTGTGGTCGCTTTTAATAAGAAGTTGCTACTAGTCATTTATTTAGTATATTCAGGTTTTATTATTGAACAGAATGATTTCATTTCTGAAACATGGTCTGTACTTGGTTTCTTGATTGAAGCGAATGTGTATTATAATAGATTAAACCGAAGCACATTGTAGCTTGGATGGTCTTAGCAGGTTATTCCCGACCAGGAGCTAGGGCGCTAGGCGACTCACACATCAAGAGTGATAGCCTATAACAAGTAAGGAGTCGTTCGTTTATGAAGGGATGATTTTGAACAACACTTCGGGTTTGTGGTAGGTTTACCAATCATAGTTGTAGCGGCAAGCAATATTAAAGATTATTAGCCTACACCAGGGGTTCCCAACCTTTTTATGTTCTCGTACCACTTAGCCACCACGGATTGTCAACACGTACCACTATTTTCAAAACAACTAATTTGATCCAATATTCGCACAGCAGCATTGTATTAATAACAATGACAGCAGGGAGCAAGATCGACAAAAGTAGCTTACTGAGTGCAGAGAATTTAGTACGGAAAGAAATAAAAGTGTTGTTCGCATATTTTAGCAACTAAAAATTAAATTGTTATTCTACTATACTGTATATCGCATGCAACGGAGAGCTGCTCGCGTACCGCCTGAAAAGCTCCCGCGTACCACTAGTGGTACGCGTACCACCGGTTGGGAACCCCTGGCCTACACGTTTAAGTCATTTTAACGTATTGACAACTGAAACCAAGAAATTATGTATCATGAGAAAGCCTAAACACCGCAGAACCATCAGGGTTGCAATGAAGTCAACGAAAAGAAATTAATTCAAATGCGGTAGAAATAACATCTTAATGTTCAAATCAAAACAGAATTGAATCTTTTACAACATTATAGCAATAAATAACTTATTTTATTCCTTCGTTGAGGTTGTTCCATTGTTGGTCTTGGGGATCGTGTTCTATTTCTTATGCACTTTTGGGCATTTCTGTATAGGCTATAGCTTTATCTTAGTGCTTATATAGCCTATGCAGCAAGGATTATTTTTTCGTAAAGCATTGCTTCAACTTTTAATGAACAATTTCCCTTTCAATATAATGAGTATATACTTGGTATGATCATAGTTTTCGAAAACGTATTTCTTTTTAACGGGATTTTTTAAAACCCTAGTTGTAATATGATATAAAATAACGTGAGCGTCAACTCCACAGACGTCGTTTAAATTCTTGACACTTGTTAATTATTTATATGTCGCCACAACAGCCGTTGCAAGACCACTTCGCGCATAAATTTTTAAATGACGGTTAACACCAAGCTAGTGACTGAGTGAAATGCGACAAACTAAAAGAGACGACTCAAAACATTAAGCTTTAACGTACTGTGACAAACAGTCATGATTTCGCAAGTTTACATGTGGTTATCAATTTTTTTTTTGAAAAACTAAAAACCTTTTCCATCGCCCACAATCCTAAAAGAGTATTAAGCTATTTTGTAGAATTTAATAAACCGAAAACTATTTAACGAAAAATTCGTACCTGATTTTCATCACCCATTTTTTACAATCGTATTGCTCTAATTATGATTACGTACGAATGATAAATTCAAAACAAAGCCTTATAATAATAATTATAAATTTTTGAGCATATCTTAGCGCTGTGGTGCAAAATTTGTAAATTCATTAAATATTAAAACGGCAATTGACTTTCTTTTTTCTCTATACGTCACACGTTGGTTAAAAAGGGCGCAAAAGAGAATTTAAACCGATCAGGTAACGACTAACGTCGTTTGAAAAGATTAAAAAGTTAGAACTTTCTTTATCTTTAAAACCGATTCTGTGTATGAAAAAGTTTTATTGAAGTAACATGTCAGCAGGTTCATAGCGTACAGGGTGAAACAGCGTTTCAATGGACGTAAGCTAAACGCAATTTAATTTGATTTTCGGTGATGTACATTTAAAACAGATATTGAGATATTGTAGTCCTTGCAATTTCAAAACGGTTAAGGAAATGTTGGCAACTGATAACAGTAGTAGTTGGGGTTATACCAATGATGCTTCAAATCCGTGCTTTACCCAGGCAAACAACAACTCCAACAATAACAGGAGTGTTGAATATGGATATAGCAAAGACTTGATAAGTGAAGACCGCAGGTTTCCGAGTTTTAAACAGAACTCAAGTTCAACAACAAACAAGACTCCCTTGTCGTCAATCACAACACTATTAAGTCATAAAGCAACCATCCAGATTCCCGTTGATGAAAATCCCAACTCTGACTTCCAAAATCATACAACGATCAACGCGGAAGAGCAACGTTTGGAAGATGATGATGACGAAAATGAGCAGGAGGTAGAAAAGGAAGATGTTGACGTTTTTATCGATTTTCAAGCCCCAGCGTCGTGTCACTACGGTGAATTTAGCAGATCGTCCCCTGTCAACTACTTCAACGCCCTTCAAAACAATTTCGAACAAAATGGTGCAACGGCGCCCAACGTTCAAAAACTGTGGGAATTCGGCAACACCGGTACACCTTCAACGCCTTATCAATTTTCGTGCCCCAGTTTCTACACAACGTCAAGCGCTATTCATCAGAATACTTCAACAAATCTGGTAAGTTGAAATAGTTTTTTGAGTAAATTTAAATTAATTTTTATTTAAATTTAATTTTTTTCCCTTACGCCAATTTCGAAATATTTCAAACCATATAACAAGTATGCTAAGTGGACATTTGCGGCAAACTATTGAAGATTATTTGATCCTTGACCGAAAGCTATAAGCCAAATCCACAACATTATTCAAAAATATAGGAAGCGTTGACAAATGTTAATTTTAATTTTGCGAAGCCACCTCGTTTTTCGTGGAATTATTCGGTTGCAGACATATATTTACTCGGATCTATTTGCTTAGACCGATTAAACTTACAAATGTTTGAAAGTGTTACAGTTTAACGCTGCAAGAACACATTTATCTTCGAGTTTTAAACAAAATCGGTTATGCGCAATATAGCAGGCTAAGCATACGCTAACTGCGAAATGCGTATAGCTTACCTTACTTTACAACTTTGTGCTTGATTTAAAGGCGTCGGTTGGTATAACGAGAGCAAACACTTTCACAATTGTATAGCTTTATAACAAATCAATTTAGTTGTTTGTTGAATAAATGTAATCGCATCCATACAATTATCAACTACTGTTGTAGACGCAAATTTTTAATTATCAAATTAATTCGTGTCGCGAAGGGGTGAGTGGCCGCAACCGAACGTATTTTAACCGTGAATCGTATAAAGAAACGTTAATCGATTTTCAGTTAAGATCGGCAAACGCCCATCACGAATCAAACTTTCGCCTGGAGCAATACACAAGTACTTATTGCGCCGGCGCGTGTCAATTTCGATATAATGTAAACCAAGTCAACTACAATGGGTTGTAATTGACGTGGATAAGCGACGAGAAAATTTCCTGTCTTGTCGATCATTTACCTTTTCGTTACAAGTCACAAACGTTACTGTTACGACTACGCTGCAGCTGCAACCCGAAGAAAATCTTACAATTGCCTATTGCATAATTCAGGAAAATTAGTGGTTAGTTCTGGGCGGAAGCAATTTCAGCCTTGAACCATGATCAACAGCTTTAGTAACCAATCTTGATCTTAATAGACTAAAACAAAGTTTTTTTTATATAATTATTTAGTGCAACAATCAAGTCGTTCCAACGAGTCGTAAAAGACGTCAAGCTGCAAATGCAAGGGAAAGAAAAAGAATGGAAGGGTTAAACAAGGCCTTTGATGCCCTGAGAAACGTGGTGCCTTCAATTAGCAGGCGCAGGTATTGTTAGTTAAATGTTTACTTAGTAACATGATGTGGTAACCAGTGAAGATAATAATAACCTTACACGATGCACCGCATAAGATAACCAAACACAAAATGAAGCCCGTCAGAACAAATCATAGACTATCATTTGTTTGGTCGTGTTAAGTTATACTTCTAGTCCAATATATCTCAATTCAAAACATACATACTGAAATATCGTAACAGCATTGTGACCGTGTAATTTCAGGAAATTGTCCAAATACGAAACCCTTCAAATGGCTCTTAACTACATAGCAGAACTTGGACGTCTACTAAACAAGGATGAGGACAAGAAAGAAACATCGTCAGCAGAAGACAAGGAAAGCGCTGCCAAATCAGAAACACAGAAGAATACTAATATAAAAATGGAAATACTTAAAAAGATGTAACGTACAGCTACAGCATATGCACAATCAAACTATAAGTTGGGTGTCTTTTTACTAAAACTTTGAATTTAAGTTCCTTTTCCTGCCATAAATCTATTTGATGCTGATGTTGTAGTTATAGGCCTAATGCCCGGCTTTGTTTTATCCATTTTATATAGTCTATTTGCTCTGTTCAAACAGTATTATCATTAATAAAATTACTTTGTAATAAATAAGAGTATACTGTTTTGCAAAAGGCAGCAAGTTGTTTTATTTAAAAAAAAAAAAAAAAAACAGCGGTTGGCTACATAGCCTACCGAAGGCTAAAAATATGCGTCATTTTTACAGAAATTTAAGTGAACTTAAAAGAATGAGAAATTAATCTACCTTCATGTGTGTGTCCAGTGTTCACACAGTTTTGCACCAATATGGCGCCTGTGAGACTCAGACCGTATGAAAAACACTCATAAATAAATAAAGAAAACGTTATTTAAAACCAAGGCATGGTTGCGAGTCAGTTGGTTGTCGTGTGGGAATACGTGCTCATAAAAATACTTTCTATCTTTAACAATTCAAAAAATTTAAATAATGCATGAGTTTTGAGGCAAATTTACTCTGTGAAACAATGTACAGAAACCTAGCAGCTTTTGATATTTTGCATTTGGAAATAACCAGTCGGCTTAAAAGTACTTTCGTTTTACTTTCTGTTGTGGTTAAATTGTAAGCAACCAATCTACTAAGCACCATCTCGAACAGGTACAATCATTCATAATTATCAATACCATCTATCCATTCCTATGGAATTACATCTATACTTTGGGTAAAGAGGACCCAAACGTTAACTGTTAAGATGTCTATGACGTTAAACTATATTAGGGTAATCCCCAATAACATCTGCAGCCAGATTTAGTTCGAGTCTTAAACTTAAGGAGACAAACATTTGTTTAAAGGGTCGCAGTGTGTCGAAGTTTAAAAAAGCACGCGCTTTTACAAGACTTTCTGCAGTTCGTTTTGTAGGCAATACATATGTTTGCTGATATTTTTAAAATATCATTAAAATTATAAGCGCTATGGATTCTGCAAAGCCAACCGCCGAAGCAATGGATACCCTGCTAGAAATTTCAAGAATTTTAAACACGGGATTAGACGCTAAAACTTTGAGCGTTTGTGTGCAGCTCTGCGAACTTGGAATAAATCCAGAAGCTATTGCCACAGTAATTAAGGAAATAAGGTGTGTACTAAGGTGGATACAATGTAGAGTAAGCCATAACACATTTGAAGCTATGTTTTTTGTTAAGTTTAATTTAGCTTTAACTTATCAATCACTATATATATATAAATAAATAGCCAAGCCTCTACCTTTCTCGTACAATACAATAATATTAACATATGAATGGCAATCTGACATACAGGCCTATTTCTAAAGTAGTTGGTATATATATCTTTGGTGGTGATTGTAAAGTGGGTAATTGTGCCAGTAGAAGATGGGTTACTGGTTTGTGTGTTTTCAAACTCTAAAATGGGGTGACAGTTTTGCAAGCGAATTAAAGCAACTAAAAAGCATTTTATATCATAAAATTGAGTTTATATACTGAAGATACTGAGGATCTTAAACAAATAGTTTGAACATACTATCACTTTGACTGTAGTCAGCTGTTCATTTTCACCGTGCAGTATAAGATTATCTGGGTCTGAGGTGGGAATGCACAACCGTGTCAAAGTGCACTACTAGATTTAATAAATTTATTTGTGAGATGACCAGGTCACTTCCATGTGGTTGTGCACTTCTTTTCTAGGCCAAGGTTATTGTTGGTTCTTTCAATTTACAAAGTTGTTACCATGCAACACTGCAACAACTTATAAACTAAGCTTTTAAAATGCTGGAATGCTTACCCTGAATTGTTGTTATTGTGTTAAAGTATGTTTTTAAGATTTCTCCAAATTGCGAAGTGAGTGTGGCATCATTGGTGATTAAAGAAAAATTATATACCCATGTAAAGTTTTCTAACATTTTTTTCATGGGTATCTAATTTTTTTTATGGCTAGTAACTCAACAACACCTTCTCCATTCTATCAATTAACTTTTAATTTTATTGACAGGACACAGACAACAAATCTGGAGACACAAAAAATGTCTACAACTACAAAGAAATGAATTCTGAAGACAATTTAACCATTATTACATTGCATAACTTTTTAGTTTTGATCTTTATCTTCTGAACCAAGGTGGTTAAGAGAGAGTTGGAAAGTACATATTTCATGCTTTGTTGTGAGTTTTCTTATTAAGTGTGTACAAGTTTTGATTCAAATGAACTGGATATTACCATGATAATATATCAAGTTATAGATAAAAATATCCAAAAAAAAACTTGACAAGTACAATGACTGATGTTGTGGATTATCATCAGGAACAGACATATTTTAAAAACTTGTATGTCACATAAATAGATCAAAACAAAATTACCCTAAATGCAAGGCTCAGTTCTCAATTTCTGCTAAAAGTAGTACATCATATAGGCTTGCAAGTTGCGTTAATAAATACATAGAGAAGTAGATTGAACATTTCTTAAATGCCACTGCAGATGAATAAAACAAATGCCAGCAATTTCAAAGTACGGTATGCATATACACAAATCTACCCTGAATAGAAGATTACCATATTGACAGACAGAAAATAATGTTATTAGTACATTGTTATTCCACATATGGTAAGCCTAAATCAAGCAAGCGAACCGCTGTACACAATGATTAAAGTTCAGATACAAGCATTACTTTAAAGATGTAGATAAATGGGTTATGAATCACAAGTTCGATGAGTATAACTCTGCTACACTGGCATCATAGTTATATGTATTCTGACATTACAAAACAAATTTTACACAAAAATTGAGTCTGTAACTACTTCTCTTTGTGTACCTTATCATAAATCTCTGGCATTCTTTCTTCACAAAAAGATATGCTTGCTCTTACTTTGCCATACAAAGTGTGATCAAACATAGCATGAAATTCCGCTTTAGTCAAGTAGCTATCAGCATAAAGCATTTGAAACCTGGTTAAGTATATAGACTATGTGTTAGGCGATATTCTTCAAATGTTAAAGTGTTCAAATCATCCAGCATGAGGCTTATAGAAAAGCTATATTATTTCTGAAGCGATGTCACAGTACAATACCAAGCATTTCAGTATTACCGTCAGCAACAGCATTGGTGGTAATCTTAAGATGACTGTACACCAGACACCCAGCAGTGACGCAATTGCATTTATCTGTACACTGAATGTGTCAAGAAGCGTGTCTTTCCATGACATCAGATTTGTGATGTCATGGACATGTGATGTTATGGATCAGATAGCTGGTGTTGCAATGGAAACACTGTACTTTACCTGTAAGCTGAAAATCTATAAGCTTGCCACGTTTAGAACATCTATTTAGGTAACATCCTTGTCATAGCCTTGTGTACTTTTTACCACATTATACATAACGTAGACAATTTCATTTTAAATAATATTGTAATATGCCACATTTCAACTTGAATTGCTTCAGTTAGTGCGGTTTTTCATTGTGTGAATGTGCGGCTGGTGCATAGCCAGTCGCAAGGCCACCTTAAATCACTTGCAAAAATGTGGGTGAAACAAGCATGCTTTTTTGGTGTGAATGTGTTGATGTGCGAAAATTTCATTCAATGTACAGACAAAATCTCAATGTTTTTTCCTACAAATCGTATCTAGCTTACAGTCACTTAGACTATGGCAATTTGAATAGTGCAGACATTTAGCTTCACACTAAGTAGAGCTTGAACATATACATGAATAAACCTATGTTATCTTGCATTATATACTCCACTTATAGACCAAACAACCTTAATATGGCTTAACACAATACACAATAAAAGTAGCATATTTTGCAGGAACTTGTCCATTGTCACAGCAACTTTGAGTCAATATTGAACTTCGGTATAAACTTAGGTAAATCATACATATTTAACCTTACTCAAATCTAACCAATGGAAATGATACGTGGATTAGTTACCCTCCAAAATCCTTAGTAGCCTTCTCAAGCCTTCTAATGGTTTTTACATTGTTGAAATTAGCTGTCCGTGGTTCCCCATAAGCTCCAATATCCATGTACATTTCTCCGTCTTTATTTGTGGGGTGGATCATTCCTGGGTTATCAGGGAGGTAGAAGGGGCACAGCCACAATGGATAAACCTTTGCAATAAAACAGAAACAAATTACAATTTGCCTTGTTGATTCCTGGAAGTGACAGTTTCTGTTTTCAAGCATGAAATTACTGTTATAAGCACCTTAATCTCTTTGTCAAATGTATTCAAGCATTCCTTCATTTTTCGAATTGGGACCAGCATGTCTTGCACAACATGGTGATCTTCATAGAGTTTTTTCACTGTCTCACCTTGTGTTAATTTCAGCAGTGACACTTTAGGGGGCACCAACCAACCAGCAATGAGCCTAAAGACGGGATGGTTTCCGAATGGAATAATATCCTGCACAATTAAAAGTGTCCACAACTGTGTCAGTTGATAAGTTGACTTACAAAAAGAATTTCATTGTCCACCTGTAGCTCCCAAAAAATGCTCCTTGTGTGCCGATGGTAATAATCTCTTAAAGGAATGTATTCAACTTTAGGTCCATTTTGTAGGCATTTTTCCACATGTTTGAAGAACCAAGGCTTATACCAACTCCCAATTTTATTCAGCTAAAAAATGTTTGATATTATTTGCAAGCTGATAACTTTAATCAACTTACTTTCTTTGAAATTTTTGTTACACCTTTCCGGTTTCAAAGATGTCTGTAAAATTTCCAGTCATTACAACAGCGGTGTCTTTTGAATATGACAAACACTCAACAAAGTCATTCTTTTCTGTGTCCATAGATTCTGTCATGAAGAACATCATAAGTATCATATATATTAGCAATGCATAAAGGAATACGAATTCGCGAACTAGTGAAACACAATAGCATACTTGCTTTTGACATACAACAACACATTACCTTCCGTGAAACACCTCACCACCGCATCAATGCTATGTTTTGGATGGTAAGCAATACGAACATATTGTTTTGATGGTATTATCTTGACTTCTGCAGACACTAAGAAACCAAGCGTACCGTGGGACCAAGGTACAGCATAGAATAGGTCAGCATTTTTATCCTAAAGCACAATAAATATTTCTTTTAATAATTTGTATATGTGATCAATACTTAAGTTTAATTTAAGTATCAACATTTACTAGCAAATGTACATTTGCAGCATTAGTAGTAGTCATATATGAATCTACCTTAGTGCACGTGACTACAGAGCCATCGGGTAAAACGAGTTCATAAGACAGGCAGATATGCTGCATTAAACCATACTTGTGGGAAGATGTTTCAACACCTAGATAAACACTATAGGTAATAATTAATGAGCAACAGTTTTTTTTTTGAAAGTCATTATCTAACAATAGGCCTGCTATGCAAACAGTTCAATCCAGGGCAACAGCATTTCGTAAGAAGGGCAAAGTCTGTGCAAACAAAGATAGAAGTGGTTGCCTTATTTTAAATAATAAAGAAAATAAAGAGTGGTACCGGTGCCCATTATCAATCCTCCGAGAGTCAGATCATCCAGTTCGGGTACAATGGGCAAAGTCCAACCAAGTGGCAGCAGCAGAGAAGTTAGCTGGCCCATTGTGACAAGTGGTTCAACTCGAACAACCTATAGCATTATCTGATGCATTGGGCCTTGTTGCAAAAGCATTATTATGCAGTACATCCACTATAATTAGTTACAGTGGTACATAATTATTACAATACAATGTAGAAAAATAGCCTCATCATAGACTCATTTTTCTACAGACAACTCTTTTTCGGCTTTGAAAGCAGGTCTTCATAGGGCAATACTCTTGGTATATGTACTCAAAGTTCGCAACAAATGTAATTTTAAAACTGTGGCGAGATAAATAGATCTGTTTGAGCAGTATGCTTGCCCAGCCTGCTGACCATTAATAAACATGTTGAAATATTAATAAAAACTAGCACACTTCCTTCCCATACTAACAGTTATTTTCTCATTAAACAATCTTCTAATTTGATAAACAAGGCTTTCAGCTATTTTGCATTTACATTTTAGAACATAATCTCAATATTATGGTTAAGGTTATCAGTGTTGTTATTTCGTTTGTGTGTCTCAACCGGAATGCTAACCAGTTTCTGTTCACTTTCTCCACAGTATAAGCACCTTGCAGTGTAACTGCAGTGAAAAAACTTTAATTGTTTGACTTTAAAAAAAACAGAAAATCCTTTTAATATTGGTTAAGATAAATTTCCCAGTTTGTCATGACAGTCTGTATTTTCTACATGATTAAAATAGTCAGGTTATTATTGATGCTCAGACAGCAAACCATTCCGATGAAAGAATGTGTATTTTACACAAATTTAGAATTGTATTTAGATTTAATATTAATAATAATTTCAAATTAAGTTAGTTGTAAGTTAAAGTTGTTATACTTCCATGGCTCGGGAGTATATATTCATTTTCGAAATGTAAGGATAGAGAAAGTGTAAACCAATCACGCTAATTATAACATTTTAATAAAGCCAATATTACCGAATAATTGTTTAATCCATCATATTTAGTGATTTGCAAAAAAAACACAGAATTAAAGAGAACATGTCATAGCAATTGCCCTATAAGTAAAATTCTACTTTGAATAGGTAAATGTAAATTAACAATTGAATTGTTATTAGAACAAATGTGAAGTTTTTTGCTAAGCTTAAAATTGTTGATCTGTATGTGATTGTTTACTTAAAAGACTAAAATCTTAAAGTAATGTATCTGAACTCTAGACTTGAGACTTTGATTTCAAGTCCTTGATAAAGTTACAGCAGATAATGTCAGACAAATATTAGTAGAAAAAGAAGGTCAGGAGAATAGTTACACCGTAAAAAGTAAAACAAACCCAAAAAATTCAACAGTCTGCTAAATGCAAAATCACTGTCATTAGTTTACCTGTCGTTTTGTGTCCACTTCTAAAATGTCCATCAGATTGATATTAATTTTCTTCATGTCTTGTTTATATTTTCCCAAACGTAATGAAACAGTTGCCCAGCCTGGTCTGCCTGTGCACATTTTTTTACCATCACTTGGTTTCCAGTTCTTCACCTAAAACACATCATAATTCAACTTTTCAAATTTAAAAAGTACATACTTTACAAGATCTTCTTCATGTTACATATTTTTCGGTATTACTAAAAATTAAAAATTTGCCTAAAAAATTCATCTTGTTAAAAATTCAAGTCATCAATTAAAGAAGCATTATATTAATATAAACATAACTGAAAAACAACATTTTGTGCGCTTTACCTGTTGTTGGATGTTTTTCACCCTGGCATCGTGTTGTTTTGGGGCACTATTAAATTTAAAAATCACCCAAGCTCTGATATACATAAAAACGTCAAAGAAAAATGAAGCGGGAAGTAAAAAAAGACAGACTATTAACCATCTGTAGTGAACCAAGACATGCTCCAGCCCTAAAAGATAAAAAAGTATATATATTGTTTTAAATTTATATCTTAAATTTAAAATAACATAAAATAAGTTTCAAGTAATTACCTTTCTGTCGAAAGTAAACCATCATTAATAATAGACTACAGATCGCTGTCCCAAACACAAAGTTTTGATCAAACCACAAATAGTTTAAATAAGACATTTTTCTATATTGTATCAGTCCTAAACTTGATCAACCTAAAGTAATCTATACACACTAGGGACTGCAAAATAATGTTTAGTTGAAAAATAAATTTTAATACAAATGAGTCAACATCCTAAGACTTCGTACTCCACACTATGATCCTATACTGCCAAACAAGATTTAATCTTACCGAGTTGAATACAACTGCTAAAACATAATCCAAAAATAAGGGATGCATCAAAATGAAACATTTGTCTTAAAAGTTATGAAATTTGAGGTGCTTTCATGAATACAAATTTCATTCCTCTCATAGCAATTTTCAATCTGTCCAATTATACTCATAATTAAGGCCATTTAAAGTCATTAAAGTCATATTTTTTTCTATGCATCAGTAAGTCGTGAAATCAATTTTAACGCAAAAACCGCATCCCTATGAGGTATATTAAGAAAGTTATGAAGTCATATTTTCCTGGTTAGGTCATAAATCAGCTTTTTAAGTTATATAGTCATATTTTTGAGTTATAAAGTCATATCGTTGTATACTTTAAATCAAAAGTACCAATTTAAGCGGTGAAGCAATTAAGCACTAAGAAAGTAAGGCAATTTCTGATTGAACATTCATTCACCCGGTGCAACTAAACGATTTTACCAGTCAACTTGTTCGGGCATTTGCATCAAGTGACATTCCATTGGTAAAAGTACAACATCCATCAATTAGAAAGCTGTTTGTAGATTTGGGAAAAACTGTACCCTCTGAATCAGCTTGTCGCCAAAAAGTATTTGAATTGAGTGAAGCAGACAATCAAAAACTGCTGGATAAATTGAGTGAAAAAGAATTGTTTTTTGTGATGGATGAAACAGATTTAAGAGGCAAAAAATTTCTGCACACGCTTTGTGGTACACTGGACAAGCCTGAATCTTGTTTTCTGGTTAAATGCTCTGTGCTAGACAGATCGCCAAATATAGTCAGAAGATAATACATGAACTTGACGATGTGGTGAAAGAACTCAAAATTAACAGAGAGCAAGTGAATTTATTGATATCTGACGCAGCAGCTTACATGTGCTGCGCTGGAAAAGTCTTAAAAGAGGTATATCCTAAACTGCTGCATGTAACATGTGTTGCGCATCTACTGCACAATTGCGCCTTGAAAATAAAAGCCTCCTACCCCGAAGTAGACAATTTGATTGCAAAAGTGAAAGCAAGTATCTCCAAGAACAGAAGCAGAGCTGCCGATTTCGATTCATGTGGCATACCACCACAGCCCATAGTTACTCGTTGGGGTAGCTGGTTGAATGCTGCTCAATATTATGCCGAGAGACTTCCACAAGTGAAAGAAATAGTCAATGCATGGGAAGGTGAAGGAGTTATTGTAAAGAGCGTCAAAAATTCAGTCAACGATCCAAAGTTGACTAGTCAGTTAACAGAAATATGCCTCCACTACAACAATATTTCAAACTTAATACTCAAAATGGAAAGTTGTACGTACACCATCAAAGAGGCCCATGCTGATCTAAATGCCCTTGATTTCGGAAAAGATCCGCTTGAGCTCAAAAATTACATTAAGAAGTGATTGGACAAAAACGATGTGAAACAAATTATGGAGCTACAAAGACAAGACATTTCACCAGCGCTTTATGCAAAACTGCAGAAGTGTCAACCCACATCAGCGTCTGTGGAGCGCTCATTTTCCTTACTAAAGTCATTTTTACGTCCAAATCGTAACTTCAAAGACTCTAACATTCCACACTACATGAAACTGTACTACAACAGTGATTTAAAATAAAAATGGATGTGTATTCCTGTTATGTTGCGTATGTTTTACTCTTTAGTTCCGTGAGTGACGTTGTTCGCATATAAAAATACACGATTTTCACATAAAGTCATATAAAGTCATATTTTCCAAAAAATAAAGTCATATTATTGATTTTTTAAGGTCATATAAAATGGCCCTACTCATAATACAGGAGTTTTTTCAAAAAAAATATTTAGTATTAATAAAAAACCAAAAAACAAGCATTTATGCTACAACCTAATTGAGGTTAGTTGGTAGCTTGTCAGTCACTGCTCTATCTAAGAAACCACAAAGATTGATTTTATGGTTAATTAGACATATCCCTTTCCGTGGTTGGTTTAATGATTAATTTCCAACTCTTTTTGCAAGAAATTTAAGAGAAATGAAAAAGTCAGGAACATGCGGTGTTAAAACATTGTCAATGGTTCAAAGGTTGTTCTGTGGTTCTGAAAGCTTATTCCGATAAATAAATTAATCATTTTCATAGTCACCTCATTGTTAGCCTTAACTGGCTGCAATCTTTTATTCTGCATTGGCATTTCTTTGTCAAACGAGCTAACCAATGAGGTTACTTTGAAAGGCTTTCTAGAAATTCTATCATCTCCCAATATGTAACTTACAGAACTAATCTAAAAATAAATACATAAATAAATTTGGTAACTGATAAAGGAAAATAGGCGATTAAAAAATTCCTGGAATTGGTCATTAACACAAGATGACGCTGTGCTACTGAACAATTGGTTAACTTTTTAGATTTAGGCCAGTAGATCTTCTTCTTGATAATTGTTTGGAAAATTTGTATAAGCCAACTGAAAACAACTACTTAAATAAAATTGGGTCACCACGCACACTGAGAAAGATAAGCAATTAGGTTGGGAAAAAGCAGACAAAAAACTAGAATTTAGATAACTACAATTTAATTGGGTATTTGGGTTAAGTACTATTTGTGATTCTGGCAACTACAAAATCCAGCTATCGAGTTAAAAGATCATAGTGGGAAGTAAGGAACACACATAAAACTTTTAAACATGCATGCTAAATTATTCACATCCATTTATAATAAACAAGCAATTTAAACCAGCTTGTTTAAACTCTAGTTTATTATAAATATATATAAACATGGTGCTTCAGTTCATACCCATAAAAGTTGGCAGAACTGCAGTATGCAACTGATTTATTAATTGTTCATTTTAATCCCGTCAGCACGTTTTAGATAAAGATTGTGCTACCCGCAGTTGCATGTACATTGTAATATGCATCCAATTCTTTACCCTAATTCTAGCTTGAATCGTTTGAGCGCATTCACAAGTTTTCATGGAAAAAAATTGCACATTAGTCACTTACTTTACGAACTTTCCAATCAAGGTTCTTAATTTTACATCAAAAGTTTGTCCATGTATAGACAATTTATCATTAAAACAGCCATAATCTCCAGTCTGGAAAAAGAATAGGCTACATCAAATTCCAATCACATGATAGTAATAACCACTCCTTAAAAGTGAGCCAATTTTTAGATGTCTATCATCGAATTAATGTGATATGCCACTTTATTTTGTTTATTTTATACTTTTATTGGATATCATCTCATTCTCTCCAAGACATTATATATAAGGTTTCTGGGCAGTTTGAGTAATCATAAATGTGAATAATTTTTTTACTGGGTCATGGTACATGCTTCACCTACTTTTTATAAGCCAGTTTGGTATAAAACTTCACCAGCATTTATGTACTATAGCTAAACCTATACTTTTAGACTGTATTCCGTTTGGACAAAATTTCGGAATTACTAAAGTGTTAATCCATACTAAAAGTTTGTATGATGCTGCGTACATTAGCAAATGTACCAATCCAAAGACAAAAAATTAAACAGTAAATTGTTTTAATAAACATGGCAGAAACGTTTGGGTTAAACCTGGGATGTCTAACCTAAGGTCTAGAAAGCGATCCACTGACAAGTTTCATCCAGCTCCTAACAATAGTAGCAACTGTCACCATTGTGGGAAAAACTTACATGCATTACATCTTTCATTCTTCCAACAAGGCTGCACAGCATCAGCTGAACCCGCTGTGCAAGTGTGATCTACATAGGTAGGGCAAAAAATTTAAATTTTATGGACATTATGATTGCACAAGGTCTGTTTTCCGTTGATATTTGAAGCAGCTAAGTTGTGATATCTGAGGAAAAATGTCACTATCACAAGCCCGACAGAAAAGTACGTCTGTTCAATGAAAAACTGTGCGTGCAAAGATGCAAAAGTCTGAATTCTTTGTTTATTTATTATAAATTGACACTCAAACAACAATCTTTGCTTTTGTTGTTTATTATAATTTAATGTGACGATAAAAAAGTTCATTGTGCACGTTGATGAATCTTGTGTATGCATTTTCCGCACTTTCCGCACTTTCCACTATTGATCTCAAGCAAGGCAACTTTTTGGTCATAGTAAAAAGTAATGACATCATCAGCGAGTAAATGTAGGGCTAAGAAACGAAATTTTAATGTTATTATTTATGTACCGATATTTTGTGAGAATTATAACCAGAGCTGGGGTCAGGTGCAGAAGTGCACAACCACAGAATACATGGTATACTAGACCCCAAATTCACAAACTGTGACATCATATGCTTGTGCACTTCTGCACCAGACCCAAATTTTTTTGGCTGTTGTTGGATGTCAGGATTGTCTGAATATGAATGATAGGGTATAATGGTTACCTGGACAGGAAAGGATAGGCTAGAACTTTTCGTTGACAACTAGCCTGCAAAGATTAGAAGCACAAACTGACCGTGATGACGACCAAATCATGATGGGGACTAATGATGTTCGCTTCGGGAACTGGTGATTAAAGTAGGGGAAGTACCACTATCAGTGCCAGCAGGAACATAAAGATCTTAATAATACCCATTATTGCAACAAACGCCACAGAAACAAAACCAAATGCCGTAAAGAAATTGACGAAAAGCTAGAACTAACTTTGTTAACATTTGAGACAAACCCGAATCAAACTGAATCAATTTCACCACTATTGGTTTTACTTCTACTTTGTTTGTGTTCCTTTGTCGGTTTTCCATGGCGTCCCAGCTTGTTTACGTCTCACTAACTTCACGCTTATGCTGACTGAGCAGATTGATCTGTCTCCTATTCACAAAGATTTCCCTCACAAACATAACGTACAGGTACATAGGATACTTACATAGAACACGCTTATTCTATGCTTGTGTTGATTGGAGCAAGGTACTGACGAAACCGAAAAGTGCCCAGTGGGATTCAGCTGCAATATCGAACAGAAAGATAAGAACACCCATCATCACTTGGAGCAGAGCCAAGGCTGATACCGTTTTACTGTGCTTGCAATTATCACTTGGTCAAGTTTGTTGAATTGAAATTACATGCGAGTTGTTTTTTTATGTTTTTTGAGAGGATTTGAAATATTGTCTGAATATAGTGATGCCTGGAAAGGATACGCATTCATTGTATTGAAGTCAGATTTCTTGAAGATTGATCAACTTTTTTAATATCGACAAGCGTTGTTTGAAGGTCACATTGACCACAACTTTTTACTAAAAATCTACAAACGAGTGGGATGGAGCTGACTAATCTGATTGGGACCTGGGTTGACTCGTAATCCGTGCGCTATGATCATAGTAAAGGAAGTAGCACTCGCAAACACAGCGCGAATAGAATAGGCTAAATCTAAGTGTACAATTTTCTATCAGTGCCTTAATTCTAAAGTAGTGGCACACCTGTCTTTTTGTTTCCTTGTTTAATTAAAATTCTTTCGTTAACCAAGCTAAAACAACTCTAAATTATACTCTTGTTTTTGACAACAACAAAAATCTTTCCTTCCAAGCAAACAAGCTAAAAACATCTGAGTATTGAGCTGAGTTGGCCTGTATCCATGAAGAGGTTTGTCTTGAATTAATTTTGTGTTTGTTTAACGTAGCTCGCTCGCTCGGTTGAGTTAAAGAAACGTACAATTTACATGCGAGAAATTTGTTTTAATCCAGTAAAGCGTTTTACCTGCCTGTGACAGGGAGAAAGAGAGTCTCCTTTCTTCAAAATAGTAGAAAAAAGGCTGTAGCCTACACTGCGCTTGCTGGTGTATAAGCTCAAAATCATTCGAGCTTAGCATAAGTACTCTCTCGTTCGCTTTCTAAGTGAGCGTAAACGGCTCTACCAGAAAATCCAGCTCAATTCGGAGTCATACAACTTTTGCACATTGATTTCTGCACATTTCTTAGCAAACGGAGCAGTTTTTATGGGCATTTATTTTGATGTTATGTACGGAATTAAAGCATATTCCACGATTTTATCAACACGTTCCAGAGTAGAAATGTCAGTGACTAGATTATTAAAGTAGCCAAAAACCTTTTTTTCGTTCAAACCATTAAGGTGTAACTTGAAATGAAGTTTGTTTGTCTACGAAAATGTTCGTGCCGCCGCCAAACGAAATAAATTTTCTAACATTTTAAACGTTTCATTTTAACAGAAACGGTGTTTTGCTTTCCGTACGGCTTGCTTTCAAGTATTAATTGACTTGACTTCATTTGAGTGGTATTTTCCAAATGACTTGACTGGAGTCACTTGTTTTAAAAGACTTGACTTGATTTGAGTTTTAAACGGCGGCCTAAATGACTTAAGTTTTGATTTGCGACTCGAGTTAGATGACTTGCTTACGACTCTGTGAGTATGTTCTAATATTGCAAAGAATTTGATGTCAATAAATTAACACTTGCAAAAAAATAGAATAAGCTTACCCTACTTTTGTCATAACCATAAACAGCCAGAATAAAAACGTTGTTTTGAAGCAAATTCTTTGAAGCGTTTTGAAGACAGTAGCTAATATTTTATGTGTATATGATCGAACTTAGGAACCAAAAGTAACAAAACTTTGGAAAGTAGAACTAAAAAGTATTATGGAATATCTCGAAATATTTTTTGTAAATTTTAAAATTTTACCTGCCACAGAATAAGTATAAAATTCTTTAACTGATGGTGTAACTATGGTTAAATTTAGCGTACCGTTATCGTTACCATTAGCCTATCATATAAAAATGACTTGGTTTTTTTCAGTGCAAAGGCATGACCACTTGCGAGCCGTCAAGACCAAATTTAAAACGGTAATTAATCTGGTTATGACATACAGAATAATGCCAGCGAACCTTATATTTCTATTGTTTTAATTGATGCTTGAACAAGTGTATACAAAAACGTTTTTTTTCTGTGGAAAAACTTGTCTTTTATAGTGATCCATTTGGCTGCATACTGCAAATACTTTGCAAAATATTAATATGTCGTTAAAAATGAGATTGTTTCCGTTTACTTAAAAATATTTTTGCCAAATTTTTGCACTTTTGCCGTTTCTTTTTTTCCAACACAGCTTGAAGTGACTTAATTACACGCCACAACCGAAAAACGTCTGTCTGGCATTACTTTTGTATACTGTATATCTATTCGGCTGGTGTCACTAAAGAGTAACAACTCCTTTGCATCTATTAGCTTGGTGTGCCGTGTGGGTTCATGACTTCAAAAAAATAAACACTCTAAATTACGCAGGCAATAAATCACAGTAATAAACTTGTGCAAGCTTAAGCAGAGTTGTACATGAAAAATATTAGAGCTTCATACTGTAGATATTTAAAGTACACAGAAGTCTGCAAATAGTTTTTCTAATAACTTACTTATTGTTGAGTCGTTGACTTTTCATTTATTTCTAAGTTAGTAGGAGCCACAATATTCTCCTTCTTGTTTTAGAGATCTTTACTTAAACTTCGAAAAATTAACTGTGTATAGCTTAAGACGTGCGGTTAGAAAGGACAAGGAAGCGCAGCCTCACTTGGTAAAGTTGAAAAAAATAATTCAAAAAACCACGATATACCAACCACACACAAATAATGACGATTTTCATGATATGCATAAATACTCTAAAGTTAGAGCAATTCAAACCATTTCTGATGACCAACAACTGGCTCTGCCACACCCAAGATCGAAGCATGTCGCGGTACCTTGATTTTAGCGTAGTGTTTCCCAACCTTTATTGAGCCACAGCACATATTTTACAGTGAAAAAATCATATGGAACACCAGAAATTATTATATGAAACATAAACTTGACCAGATATTAAATCGGAGGCTTCAAACTTGGCTCACTTTTTTATGTTTTTAGCACATTTTTACTTGAAATAGTTGGCAACACTTTACTTTCAGGTATACTATACCCATCACATTTTTTTACGGACTAGTATACACATAAGTGAAAATTCTGTATGAGCTTTACTGTGCCATTTTCATCCAATGGAAGAGCAGTTGAATGTTCTGCCTGTCAATCAATTGTCAATCAATCAATCAACCAATACAATGATGCTGCTTACATAGATAGACAAAGGAACACGCATTATTCTGTCGCGGCACACTTGGTGATCTCTCACGGCACACCAATCTACCGTGGCACTTTGGCTGGGAAACACTGTTTTGTAATATATATTTAACATTCATATACAGTATCCTACAGGTATAACCGTATATCCCTAAAAACGTAATATCTGTTTATTTTCATGTCCAATGTTTTATCCCTTGAATTGAATACAACTGGAAAAATTGCTACAAAAGTTTAGTTTGGATTTTTATTACGATGTTTAGATTATTTCAGCGTTGCAATTTAAAGTAGGTAAACTTAATGTATGGTGTATGGTTATTAATGTGTAACGAGCATACGAAATAGTCCAAAGTTTATAAATGCCAGATTGTATTTCACTAGGATGAAAGATCATAAACAGCAGTTAATTATGCAAAGCTATACACTACATATATCTCAGGCTACAAACGAAGGTAGCCGAAAAGTAGATCGTCACAAGAAAGGTGAAGGTGAAAAATATTTTCATCTTTTCATCAAACTTAAGGCAGCTTCAGGTCTGCATGCGGCCGCAAAAATATTCGACTATAAAGTGCTCAGGAATCGGTAATCTAAAATTGATGAATTAGGTAAAGGAATGATAACAAAAAAGCAGGCGTCTATGCATTGCCAAGTCACCAACTTTCCCATTTGTCTGACCACTCAATTTCAATCAACAAGTTAACAACAAAGGCCACGAGGTCATCCAAAGTACGGCAGTTGAAAATGAGCAAGGATGAGAGATTAGGTTTCAAGAAGAGTTGACGGTTTTTAACGCTCCGACAAGCAAATAGTAGTTTTCGCTTATTCAAGTTACTTAAGGTAACTACTAGTTGATTGAACGTGCCCAAGTAATTAAATAATTTTTTAAACTTGGCTGCCCAAAAACACCCAGGTATAGAAAATATTTCCAATCACTCACAAACACAATGCAAACATTCCAGAAGTCTCATTGTGAGTTAGTGTTACAGCGATCAATCACGTTTAGAGTTGCCCTTTGAAACAGAGCCCTGATTTGACAACAAGACTAATAGCGCGTGCCTTTGAGCCACATGGGCATTGCTACATTATTAGATTAGCGTGCTGTTTTTTTTTCAAGGCAAACTGTCAAATGAGCTTGCATATTCCAGACTCTAATAAATGTACCAAGACAGATTGATAGCTGATGTAAAACTAAACCGAATCAGGGAAATATTGGTCATGGAGTGAGAAAGGCACTTCGACCACGACCACACAAGTCAGGCGCGGTCATAACAGTTCGTAGTGCGCAGGTCACCTTCCGTCGTTTTCGGTGAGTCAAGTGACGTCAGAATTAAAATGATCTTTTTGCGTGTCGATCGCCAAATCACTGATTCATTCAATGGCACTGGCCACATTTTGCGATGTTTGTCGCGATAGGCGCATTCCTGTGCCGCAGTAACGTGATACCACACGGCCGCTTCTCTCACATACCGATTAAGGGGATTTTCATTCCTGCGGTATGTTTGTGCAATAGACAAAACAATCCATTCCCGTACTTTTCTATGCAAGCGAAACCTTCCCGCGAAATACATTTTGGCGTGGGCGATGTATCAGCTTTATTCCTTTATTTGTCGAAGATCTTGCTGATGTTGCGAAAGTCGTTATAAAGTGTTTGTTAAATATTTTAATTGCCTCTTAACTGCCACCCCACTTACCTAAATGTTTGACTTATAACTCAAACTGCATGTCAACAAGTAAGTTATAGCACAAGGGAAAAAACCAATAGCATTAAGATATGTTTTTTTTCTATGTATTATCTTATTATTACATCGACATTGGTATAATTGAAGCATTTTAGAATCTAAATTTTGTATGATGTATTTTCAACTCAACTTTAAATGAAATGAGTTTTAACAAAACTTAATTTATCTCGGACTCCCGTGATATTATCTTGTAAAAATATTCTTATCAGTTACGACATTTTGTAAATCTTTACAAAAGTTATAATTTTATCTACGTCGACTGCATTATATAACAATTGACGTATAGATAATATTTGGTTTAAATGGTGCGCTTATTCCAAATTTAATAGTGAACGCTATCGAGTAAAAAGATAAAAACGTCTGCCCGGCATAAGGCATTATAAGTCGTTGAAATCATCAGTTAGCTGTGTTCAGCTTTATTCTCTGAAGTCGCCTTAGATTACACAGTTAACGTTACATCTGCGCCAGAATCCGAGCTGGCGTAAACCCTCATCACGTTTCGGGGTCCTTCAAATAAAGCCGGAATAGAAAAAAGGGATATTCAGTTGCTCGGGTCGTCTAAACTATTTTAAACCGTGAAGAATAGTAACTTTTTTCTCCCAAACAGCAGCAGTTTGTCGAAATATAGTTACTTTCTCTTCGCAGAATTCGACAATTTATGTTAGTACCAGCAGTGGTCACAAATCTGACAAGAAAGTTTGGCAACATTTATTGTCGTGGGAAACTCAAAAAGCCACGCTTGTCCATAAGGCAAGGATTCAAAAATAGATTAGAGATAGTGAAAAAAATAGAATTCATGTTTTTCGAGGTACAAGTATAATTTGTTGGTAGTCAGTGTCATGACAGCCGTTTTATGACAGCGGAATTGCTTTAACGTTTTATTGTTTTCAATTCCCAGATACAAGAAGTGTAGCATACACAATTTCAGTTGCACATTTTTTGTAAAAAGACAGCTTTTGCAAGTCTAAAATTGTTAGTTATGAAGTCTATTCCCGTGTCTCCACCCGACGGAGGTGAAACGATCAGCTCGGAGCCTTGTACATCGCCGTCGTGCGATTTCGACCAAGAGATCGGCGCCACCAGGAAACCTCTGCGGACACCGAAGTGTGCCAGATGCCGCAATCACGGTGTGGTTAGCACCCTAAAAGGACACAAGCGTCATTGTAGGTGGAGAGACTGTCAGTGTTCCAATTGTTTACTCGTGGTTGAACGTCAGCGAATCATGGCTGCTCAAGTGAGTAAGATTGATCAAAAGTTTGAGGTGTCAAGCCATTTTTGTTTGTTTTTAATGATTTCCTACATTTTTATTTGTCTCGACCTACGCTATTTCTAATTTAATCATATACCTATTTTATTCATTTGTACTTTAAAAGTGAGGCTGTTATATTTTCATAAGGAACAACTCTTGTTGAAAACATAACAAAAATATTATCATAGTCTTTTGGGATCTCTCACCTCTCAAAATGAAAAAAAGCTATAGCTTCAAGAAGTGCAATATGTTGCAGTCGCATTTGCGTTCCTACAAACATTGGGTGGGTTCGAACTGTCGTAAATGATTTGCTCACGTATATCCACAACCCCGAAAATTCCTCTGCAATTTTTTTCTTGTAAGTTCATCTTTCGTTTATCGGGCTCGATAAACTAGCGACACGTTTAGGCAAACAATGATAATGACAAAATTGCTTCAGTAACTCTAAAGTTACTGTTACTCCACGGTTAAATAAGATTGTTATAAACAAATATTCAACATCTTGCTTACAAACAGAAAAGGTATACAAGAGTACCCGATACTTATTTTAGAAACCATGCGAATTAAAAGCAGTCATTAACCATACGTGAACCTTGAGGAGAGAATGTATTATTATACTTCATTTAGAAAAACTTCTTTAATCAATTATATGTGTTACATATTAGTAGCTTCAAAATTCCGCCATTTTTAAATCTGGGTATGTTTACAAAAACCTATTAACTTATATAGCGGAAAGTTAAACGGGAAAAAGCTCCCTGTCCTTATACCAATGACAGGGAGGGGATCGCATATTAATCAAGTCGAACCAATATATTGTTTATACCACCTGCAGGAACTTACTGGAAAGATAACTCAAAATAAGTAACTTAACCAAAGTAGCTCTCCATGAGAACTACGTTGATCAAAGGTCACTTGACACCAGACCACGCGTGTTATGCAGCAAATATGAGAGCTTTTCTATTCTCGGTATGCCCGGATATAGCGCAACTGATGACCTTAAGTAAGCAAAGGCAATTTATTTACAAAGTTGAAGTACCACTCCACGAGTTATGCGACTCATTTGGGGAATGGCAAGATACAACTTTTTAATTTTTTAAATCAGTGTATGCCATATATTTCTGTCATGTTCATATCGAATATATCTCCTTTTAAAAATTCGTTTACATATTTGGACAGCTTTGTAGAACGAGCAATTCGACATAGCACATTTGTAAATATTTATGAAAATTGTTTCGCTTTTGTTATTGCACTTTCTTTTTTCTGACAACGAATGCAAACACAAGGCGTTTGTTTATACCTAAACACCAAACAATTGACAATTAAACCTTTTATGCGGAAACAGAGTTCATATTTCAACCGCACTGCACTTGGTGCAGTCAAACCAAGTGGCCCGCTTCAAGTCGCAAAACGTCCGAGAAAAACTCACGTTCGGTCTGGCACACATCTATCGTGGGAACTGCAGACAAATTTTCAGTGAACAAACGATATTATTTGGACGTCGTGAGACCGGGGTAACCAATCTGTTTATAAACAAGAGAACCGATCAGTAAAACTAAGTGCACCATTCATCACAAGTGGAGCTCAAACTATTTAAGTCGCAGCAGTGCTATTTTTAACATAACATAATACGATATCTCAATACAACTTCTTTCCACACATTACAAACAATTTTGCGATATGGAAGGCATTCCTTTTTTACTAAATTGATCTTGGAAATAATTCTAGCGTTACATTTTACACTTGGTATAAACGCGCATTCTTCAAATATTTCCAATAATGATTTACGTTGCGAGAACAAAGCTAAAAGCACGTGTCTAAAGAAAAATATCTAACGCCCTGATCTGTAAGATCAAAGTGAATTTTGGACTCGCACTTTCTTGTCCATCTGTGCCAGTAAGGATTTAGAGATAAACTTCTTGCTCGAATTACAGCTGCGGTACCAAATAGAGTCAACAAGGAAAGACGATACGACGCTAACAGGGCTAACTTCATGCATTGGTTCGGTAGCGATCTCTCCGTCTTCTTAAAAGATCACAATCAGGGTAAATTTTAGCGGCGGTCAGAAACAAGCCTCTCTTGCCCCAAATGTATACGGCTCGCTTTGTGGGGGAGGGGGGCAGATTCAAGAGTGATGTCCTTTACTGGGCGCAACAGAAGGCCATTAGATAAGAGATCAAGAGATAACCAATACAAACAAGATGCTAACGTTTGACGTAATGTCCACTACAAAAGTTACCCATCAAAGGCGCCTGCATAGCCTGAGCCACAGATCTTTATAGTCCAGCAGTTGTTTCTCGTATCGTTTGGTGAGTCACTTGCATACCTTGTAAGCAAAATTCCGTCTAAAACCAGTTTCATCAAGGAAGACAGCTTACTGCCATGAAAACAAATCATTTCACACTTCTTTAAAATCTATTTCTCGTAAAAACGACCAAGTGAAGACCAATAGGAAACAGAAATTTCCTCAAACAACGTTACCTTTTTTACTGTAAGGCAAGGTGGCTCAAACAAATTTTTCTAGTTAAATAATGTTTTTAAATTGTAACATTGCCCGTAATCAAACTAAAATTGAAAACCATAAGTTTAGTGATGATTTACTGATGTTTTTTCCTGGAATTAAATGCTTTTGGTTAAAGATACAGTATACTGTATAGCTTCAGATGGGTTGCTGCATTTTAGTTATTTATCGAAATGCAAATAGTTTCAGTCGAAAATAAGAGATGCGATTAAGAGCATTTTCCATAAGTTTGCAGTATATTACCTACAATTTCTTAAATATTTTTAACCTTTAGGTTGCGCTAAGAAGGCAGCAAGCCTCGGACGTGAAGAAGGGTCTTCGAGTGGAAAGCGAAACAACGATGAATGCAAATTCTGATGTAAACCAACAGGGAAGTTACTCTGATGCAGGACTAGTCACAAGTGACGCTACAGCTTCATCGAGAGTCAGATCGAAACATTTGCGCAACATTAACGGCTTGTCAAAAAATGTCACCAGTGGTAAGCACATAGGAAACGGATGAGTAGAAACTTTTTATCCTGTATAACTTCTCAAACTGAAACTATCCTCTAAAATCCTAAATCATTGTGCCTTGTGTTGTTTGGAGGTATCATTATACGGTCAACGTTATTTTCGCAGGAATTAGCAAGCAGCCTTTTCAGTCGGGAACATCCGAAAAAGGCGTTCGTCATATTCTTCCACCGATGAGTGAGAGAATGAGAAAGAGAAAAGCCTTTGCCGACAAAGAATTAGATGACGTCATGATGCAGCGAGAATTAGCTTTGGGCTGTCCAAGCAACGGTCAGTTTGGACTTCAGCAACAGCTTCCGACTGATGGAAGCGGCCATTTTCTTTCAAACGCCTCCCTATGTCCAGCAACAAGCCTTTCTCCCTATTCAACTGTGCTGGGGATGGCGCAAAATCAAATGTCGTGTTTGCTTTCGTCTGCCAATGATGAATTTGACCCAAAAACTGCACCTTTTAACTATGTTTCCCATAACCACAAGAGACCATCTTTCTCTCCCATCAGTCCGAATAAGACAAACAAACCTCACTCAAGCCTAAGTGATGAAGAAATGCAGCGCTCTCCGTCAGAATCCGTTAAGCAAATTTCTTCACTGCCCAAAAAACGCGTTGTTCAGCAATTAGGAAGACCGGAGAGAAAGGTACAAAGCGTAGAAAATCCAACTCCCCAAGTTCAAGAACACTCTACGAATTTTAAGATTTTTTCAAAATGTGAAGGTAAAAAGGAAATGAATTTGGAAGAAAAAAGCGGTTTGAAGCATGTTACTACCGGTTCGCCAAATTTTGATCACAACAAACGTAAAGCGAGCATATCCGAGAATGGCACACGAGACAAGACAAAATCCCATCAGCAGAAGATAAACTTTTTGTCAGTGATGTTTCCAAACTGCAAGCAAGCTCGCTTGGAACAGTCTGCGGCTTCAAGCAACGATGAACTGACACAAGTTCAACAGCTGAACAAGCAATTACTCGACTACAAAACGGTGGAAAATCATCCCGTTATCGGTAATTGTGTAGATTCCAGGTGTTCTTCACTGGGAGGTGTGCCCAGTAATGCTTTCCATCTAAATCAAGCCGCATCTCCGTTCCTTGTTCAGCTGGGCGAGTACGAACGCTTTTTGGCACGTATTGCCATGGCAACAGAGCGAAGTGCCGAAAAGCTCTTTTACAATCAGTCGGCTTTTCCTTACTATGGACAGTCAATGAGGTTACCTCAGTCTAGTGTAGCAGACTATAACATCTACGGCAAACTTAGTCAAGCGTCCTATTTACCGTTATTAGGTCATCATATGCCAGAACAATATCTCAACCAAATGGCAAATTATGCTACTTTGCTGAGAGAGCAGGGTGCGAATAGCTCCTCAGATGTCTTAAACGGGTTTCCTTTCCAATATAGCGCAGGTGTCCTCACGGCAAAAGACCAAAAAAGCCCAGACATGTCGTCGAAAAGACGACGAATCAGTTCCTTACACGATGAGAGTAGCGTTGTCGATAAAAATAATACGAATGTAAGATCGAATATGTCGTACTTGAAAAAAATTTCTTCCTCATCAACAAGAGGCGATTCTGGATGTGGATCTTCGCCTGAAATATCCTCGTCGCCTTCTCAGATATCAGCTACTTACAGTGTGAAGTTGCTAAAGCAAGAGTATGCTGAAAACTCGGGCAGCAACCGAGCCAGTCCTGAATCTTTTCCTTCATGGCTACAAGAAAGGAAACGAAAACAAAATGGAGTTTCAGTTGTCCACTTTGATTATTGCGATAACACTTATCCTCAAGACCATAAAGCCTCCTTACATTGCCCCAAACAAGGATTGTCCTGCAAGTGCAGCACAAAAACTAAGCTTACCCCTTTTACAGTGCAGTCTATCATTGGTGAGGCAAATGCTTAACATTTATAGCACTATAATATTTAATTCATATTAAGAATCACTTAAATCCATTCTTGTTCGTGGTATGCAGTATTATAAATTTATAAAATACATTTCTTTTGTTCTGTAATTCCGGCGATACCGTGAGTTGTCAATGTCTGATGTAATTTCTTTTTTGTCTTTTACTCCCTTTACAGACTGTCGTTTTTTATATTTTATGGTATTTTGTATCAAATATCTGATAAGACTGCCGAAATGTTTTCGCATTTTATACTTAATAAAAAAGATCATTTAATTACAAAACATCCATTTGGCAAGTTTGGCAACAGCAAGATCAAAGCGGCAATTGTAACAAACCTGTTCTTTATTATGAGATTTATAGGAAAGCCGCATAACGTTAGATGCAGTTCAGGATATTGCAATAAGTATTACCACCGTACAAAATTTCAACGAAGACGGATTGAGGGAATAAAGTTTGTATTATATAAAGGTGTCTTTTTCGCAAAAAATATTACGATCAAAGCCTAAACGACTGAATAAAGTTACACAGAAAATCAAACAAAGCTTTCATGTACCGAAAGCTACTCGTAAAATTTGGAAACTATCTATACACACCTGGTTTACCAATAGAGTTATACGGTCAGAAAAGTATGTCGTCTGATATATACACTAGAGTTACAATATTATGTGCCGGTCGTTTACCTGAAATTAAACACTAAAATTAACCGACAGAAATACTGCCTTTCCGTTTCTTTTTTGAGCTACATTATATGCGAATTAGGCTAACCCACCCATATTACATTCGGATTCAAAGCCTTAATTAAATATGACCTGTTTCCTTCATATATTAAATATCTTATAAACAACCCGGACTTAAAAGTTTTCAACCAAACTGAAATATAAAAATATGGGATTTTTGGCTACTTTTACAATGCAGATGAACAGTATTATGTATTTGGTGTATTTCTAGCTTTTGCTGCTTGAAATCGACGCGATTTGAAACAACATCCGACTTCAAAGCGATTTCGTTATTTAATTACGTCAGAGAATTTAATGTCAGTTATGTAGGCAAGAAGGAAATCTTAACAAAATCCCACTGAAGTCATTTCATGTCTTAATGTTCAGCAACGCCAAGTGTACTGACATTCAATTCTAGCACCGTTCATATATGTCTACTTTAGTCATTGTGACTAATCTGATGGAGCGCAAGCAAAGTCACCATTCCTATACTTCCATCTTTATTGTACGTGCTCTATGTCTATAATTTTTTCTTCTCATCATAAATCAAAAAAGAAAGAACAAAAAACGTGACGATCATTTCACAGACACGACGTCAGGTCGGGGCAAATATTTTAATTCAGCCCTTTCTGTTACGAAGTTTTCTCCTAAGGATATAAGCATTTGCCATTGCATTAGTAAGGTTGTTGTGCAGAGCGTAATCCCCAAATCCTGAAGCATGATGTATACCTATAAACAACTGCGTCGCCAGCATATACGAAGTAAGTTATAGATAAAAGGGTGTTCATAATGCCTTAAGTGTGTCTAAAGTAAATCCCGTAATTTACAACTACGAAAGGTTAATTTTGTCTGCGTGAGTGGATTCAAAATATTAGTTTACAAAATCTGCTCAGAGTCCCGGAAAATTGGACAAGTCGGCATCGCTGAGCTTGCAGATGTGGTTAATCTTATGCATTTGCCTGTTGCCGGTGTTGGTGCCAAGTCTGTTACGATCAAACGCCGGGTCAAAATTGTCCATTAATTCACTTGATGTGGCCGACTCAGACTCAGCGCTACTGTTTGCATGTAACAACATTAAAGTAACATAGGCCCCTCGACCCAGAACAAAAGTTTACTTTGGGACCGTACTTACATGCCGTTGTTTTGTAAGAATCATAGTTTGCCTACTACACAATGTTATAAGGGGTCATATATTATAGTGGTGACAACAACTGTAAACAACTTTTTCAAAAACAAAAAGGTTGTTTGTCAATTAAAGTTCTTCACGGTTGTTTGCTTTTATCAAAAGATAACAATCATCAGGTGTATCGTCATCCCCATCTTTTTCGGCTATAATCCGCCTTTGGATCTCGTATGTGCTGCTACTAATCTGCTATTCCATTTACAGATTGTCTCCAACAGCGTATGGCGACCCTCTAATAGACAGAATTTTACATACAAAAATCACAAGCCCTATTGCCTTGCGGTTACTGACGTTATCGGTCCAATGAATCACACCCAAACACTTGATCTCTTCTTCCTAAAACCATGTAATAAAACCGGCCTTTGAGCAGTCATCAGCAGTGAAGGTGTAATTCCTTAAATCTGCTTGCCTAACTTTTCCAGCGAAAAACAAAAATATGGAGCGTTTTATGATCGGTTTGTTCTGAGCTATTTGTTCACCCTTAGGTTGAACTTAATACTTTACACTAAACATCGAAATGATTAACTTTACAAAGTTTGCCTATAGACGACCTCAAAATTTGATTACTAAACAAAGCGGTATGAGAGAACAGTTTTCATATGTTACCAATCTTAGCAAAAAAATATTTGTCCAAGTTTCGGCAGGCAGCACACCATACATTACTAAAAATACATAAAATATATTACCGGAAAGCGGGTTATGGGTTGATGTTAAATTTTCTGAAATACGACCAACAGTCAGCTCAGATACGTGTTCAATTGTATTTCGTGAACAAAATTCTAAAGTCTTTCAAAAGCAAAACAAAAAATAAAGGTTGCTAGTTTCTTTGATAAGGTTCGTCTGACGATATCGTCCATACTGGCCGAAATCCCGGGGTAGGAAGTTTTGCCGGATCTTCTACGGATTTTGTCACTTCAGCTGATTCCGAAGACGTCGTTTCACTAAAAAATGTAAAAAATGTAAAAAATCAGTAAACCTTTTTGTATAATACGGAATGAAATACGGGAAAATTCTTGAGCGCTAACTTAAAAAATTTCGCTGTTTCTCGCTTAAATTGAGCGGAAAAACAAAAGCTTTAAACTGAAGTAACACCCCTTGTTTGGGGCGAATTGCAACGCATTTGTACAAACGCACATGCTTAAGCCATGATGAAAACATAAAAAACTCGTTCTTTCGTATTAGGATTGACAAATCAGTTTTTTTGTTTGCTAACCTTATAGTGAGCGTGTCACCCAGGCTATAAGATTTCATATACGTCTCGCCCAGATTATCAGCGGGCCATATCGGGTTGATTGACGGAGTGATGTGGTGAAACGACACCAACACTTTCGTGCAAGCGTCTCTGTATACGATAACGAGTTTTTGGTGCGAAAAGCTCAACAACTTTGCAACCACAACAAGTAAAGATGATAAGTAAGACGTCTGTCGACACCGGTCTTTGTATTATTCTCTTCTTAAAATTATTACATACGCTAAGTGATGACTAGTGGAGTTCGACCGAAGTTCGAGTGACGCTTTTCCTTCGGCAGAGGCTCCCTTTTTACTAAAACCATCGCCATTAATCGTGTATGTATTTACAAGAGGGCATAAAATGGATTTCTCATAATTTCAGTTTGAGTTTAGTCATAAGGTTGTAGTGCGTTGGCAGGGTTACGACTGGACACATTTTTTTCGGCCAATTTACAAACTATTAAATACAATATCTAGCGAGCTGCCCACAGAGATTTTAACTGTGATTAATCTATTATATCGCATCAATAAGTACACAAAGGATAGAATGTCAGACACAATATTTATGATTAACACAGTAGTTCGGGTTGAAAACCCGACTGACCCCGCGTCTCGCTAATTTTCAATATGTCGACGTCATTGAAAAGGCGATGACGTTTTGACAGCTTAGTGATATCACAAACGAAACTTCGCGACGGACAACTCAACCCGAGGAAGACTTAAACAGCTTGTTGCTCTTTTGGGGGCTGAGTGAGAGGGCGCGCGCTGCTCAAATTCCGGCTTAATGATGCGGTGTTGATTAGCGCAAAGTAAAAACAAGATCAACAAAATTAAGACAAAAACTCCTGATGTAGATCCAGTCGGCGACGGGGCGTCTGCACGTAACGAGCTTTGATTAAAACTGGCTTCCAGATAAAGACCTATGGTATATTATTCCTGTTATAACAACTCGAACCCGATAACTCAACGAAAGTCGTTACATTAAACGCTTGGCTAGCGCGCATGAGTAAGATGTAGCAGTATATTGGTACAAATTGGGGAGTAATCAAACAAACCAGGGAAATTAGGCGGTGAATCGTACCTTTAATGAGCGTTTGATTGATGTTTTGGGGTTAGCTCGAAAATAACTCCGAGCAAACAGTTCATTAACGCATACCGTATGCCCCCTATGTAAGGGAGCTATTCTGGTCTTTTGAGAGGGTTCGTTTGATGTCAAAAAAGAACGATAATTTGACGACGGCTGACGTAAAACTGTTTACGGGTGCTGTTTATACCAATCGCGGAGGCAAATATGCATGCAAATCTAGTTATCTCTTATACGCTGTGGAACGTGCAGTGCTTAAGGTTAGAAAAGCGACGCAGCGGGTACGAAAGTCTTTGAACAGCCTGGAAGTTGTTTGTCCGTGCTCAACCAAGGAAACAACAACGCTTTCAAGTCGAAGGTCTACAAAACCAAAACCTAAAACAACAAGAAAACTCATCATCCTGACGAAAGAAATTATGCAAGCGGTCCGTGTAAAGCAAAAACAGGAATGTTAAAACACGATATTTAGAGTAAATATCGTTTCACCTAATCCACAACCTTCATATCGACGTTCAACCTATGTGCTAATCGTTCCACAGAAGAATACCAAAATTCCCCGGCGACACTTGACAAAATCTGTCAACGAGTAAATAAATACAGGTAACGACGTAGCTTGAGAATAACAATATACAAAACTGCGTCGCAAGAAATGTCTACCGCCTGGAAAGAGCCACAATTCAAGGCCAACTTGAAGAGCGGAAACAGGTGCATTGTTTGATACCGAAAACGCTAAGAAGTGGATCTTTTCAAACCCGTAAAAAAGCAAACTTTTTAGATGTGGTATCCCATTGCCAGCAGGGAAGAAGTTTACACAATTGCCATTGAAGTTATAATTGCACTACGAATGAAGTAAAATTTTAAGCGCCTTTGTAGCCTTATGGAAATCCCTGTGTCTAAGTACGTGACAAATTTATAATGCATTTACAAATAAATAATGCATACTATAGTGATAAATTATAATTGTCTACATTGTTATTCTTCGTGTAATAGTCAGTTTATTTTTAACGCAAAGGAAACAAGAGTGTTACGACCTAAATTATGGAAGCAGCATTTCGTTGATGCTAGAAAGAGTTGAACTTATAAGATATAATCCCGAAAATCTATGCTAAAAATTTATTTTCGCCCCGTGAGAAAGAGTTGGGTTTCCTTATTGGGTTCTGAAGCTCAAGTGTCAAATAAAAGGGGCTATTTCCCCACACAGCGACGTGCAAGGTCATAAGAAGAACAGAAAGAGAGCATCAGATGGCAATTTGCTACGAAACATAAGCCGTGTTTTGGCCAAGGTTTCTACAATCCAATCAGCTGTCTCCCACTCGAAGGTCGTACAAGGTAATTTGTTAGTAAGCAACTGCAGCTCACAGGCGATCCTGAATGAATTTAAATCATGCATCAAAAGACAACAAAGGAAGTGTCACACGCCATTCAGGGTAGCGCCACCATGTCCGTAACCCTGAACCCCATACAGGGGGTCACGTCGTGAGATCAACCAAGACAGAAAAAAGCTTAGTCTTGGGGTATGGGTCTCGGTGAAGCCGAAATTGTTTAGGCTGCGCGAAGATGCACTTTGTAGATGGGCACGACACGGCTGCGAAAGTTTACCAGCGTCGCCGAAATGAATGGGCGATGTAAACCAAGACACAAAAACGTGACGGTAACAACAAAAAACGCTGGTGGTGGCCTGATACGAGAAGCAACAAACTGAGTAATCGTATACTAATACACTTTTTAAAAGGGACCAGGCTACCACGCTTCGTTTATAAGGCAAATGAGTACCAGGGTGAGTTAATAAGAGAAATAAAAACAGGAAAATGTTGTCACAGGGTACGTGTGGGAATTCAACAGGGGTGGCCGGATTACAGGATTTCGTATCACCGACTTTGGGAAACAAAAATACGATCCATGGCATGGGAGAAAACGCAAATCGAGGCAAATAGCTAAGATAGTTTCTTTGGCATAACGCCTTCCCTTGGTAAGCTAATCACTTAATTACATCATTTGAACTTTCCTCAATGAAGTACAGCAGGCTATCAAAAATGAGTTCAAATCACTTTCGGGATATCTGGAATTTATTTTTTCTGTCTTTTTGTACGGCAGATAGTATGCCATTGCATTTCGACATGCACACGCTCATTTGTGGGAGTATAATGGCCAATGGGTAATGAGATAGATAACGGGTTAGAGAAATTGTTCTAACTGGCGTAAGGTGGTCTTTTTAATTGTGCTCAACCTTTATACGAGTATAATTCATTCGCTGTTGAACTTTAAAAAAGCGGCGTTTGTACTTGGCACAAAAAACTTTTTTTTTGTTTGGAAAAACAACGCAACCCAGAACTGCAATAAAAACTACTCCATACCGCCCACCAGCGGAACTGAAAAAAACATACATAAATTACTCATGTCCCAAGTACTGTAATGAGATAAGGACATGGCTATCGTTCGTTATTCTCCCGTTATTTTACAACAAGAGTTTATGTGTGCAATAGAACAACAACAATGCAACAGATTAAAAATTAAAACTGTGTACGGTTTACTTAAATTTCAAAACAACAGCCATCCTGACAAACAATCAAACACCCACCTTATACCTGCTTCTATTCTAGGACTAACAGAATGGATTGCACTGGCAATTATAAAAGGAGGTGCAGCTTTTCTTCGCTCGTCTCTTGTATAATAGTAATTTTTAGCAAGTTTGAAATTAACACCAGGGGGAATATTTGGTTTCGGAATTGTTCTGCAAAGCAAGATTAACTGCTTACGAAAAATAAGCGTTTAAACAGTGATCGATGCATTGTACTTGACACTATTTATCACGTTACGACATGTGCAGAGAAATACCGTGGTGAAATTTCATCCTTGTAACGAAGCCACATCTTGTTTCTTCTCTGAAAGAGAAAACAAATATAAGTAATGGTAACTTGAGTGTTTAAATAAATCAACCTCACACATTTCTATTCGTTACTAAGTCACATAAATAACTCACCACACCCAAGTACTTCGTAATTGCAGAAATAATAGGTGTTTGTTGAGACATCTTTGAGTTTTAAATTACGTGTGAAGTCAGACAGATATATTACATATAATATGTATATATGTTAGTCTGTGTCACAGTTTGGTTTCAGTGTTAATTAACAAAACTTAAACCTAAAACAAAACTAAAATGACTAAGATGGAATATCACCACCAGATAATAGATAGTATTGTTGGAACAACACATCATACAACTCAACACAATATGAGCAAAAGAATTAAAAACAAAGACTAAATGTACATAAAACCAATAATTTTAGCATTTTTACTGCATTAGTGAGATTTTGTAGTTTGGAAATCTAGGACATGTACACTTAAACAACAGTTCTGACAACAATATGAATATAATCGAATATTGGTGAGAAACAAAACCTTAACAGCTGATAGATTTGATAAGACTACGACAGGGAAGGCATTTTGGGTTCAAATTCCTGGAATAAAGATATTGTAACCCATCTTTTTGATTAAACTGTTACACAATTTCAGCTGTAATTTTTAATGCTTCAATTCAACTAGGAAAATTGTCAAAAGAATGATCAAGTAGGTAAGGTAAGCTATTTTCGGATCCATTTATCTCAGCTTCAGGAGTTTCAATTGATTTGGAAATATCCTCGTCACCAGTTTGAAGCATGCTACGAAGTGCAAGCTCTTCGACTTGTAATCTACGCAGCTGATCTTGGAGCTTCTGTTTTATCTCCATCAATTTGTCCTTTTCTTGATTCAGTGCAGTTAACTTTGCAGCCATATTAATAAAGCTATATTTGAACTAAATACATAATATTCTTGATGCTTTAAAGTGATATCAAGATGTCATACAGGCTAGCCAAAACAAAACAGACAAAGTTGTCATAAATGCAGCATTCCAAGTAGTCAAAAAGGCACAATTTAGTTGAGCTTAATTTTAATATAATCTAGAAGTCTTGCAAACAAAGAATATTTTATAAATCGAAGTTTAGTTTCTTAAACTGTATACTTTTTGCTTAAGGGTGCTAACCGCTATACCATGATGTAAATTATGGTTTCAAGATTTAATTAATGAGAAAGAAAAAGCTAAATCCTAAGAGCTGCAACAGTTTATTATGTCCCTGGTCATTCATACGGCATTCATTTTAGTCTCATCTGTAGCCTTAACCATTCCTTTGAAATAACATGTATAACATTAATGTTATTTGTCCTTATGGGCAGATTTCGAAAGAAATCACAGCAAATTATATGCCAATTTAACACAACTAACAGTTAGCATCTTAAGAAAGGTTTGGGTTAGTTAAATATGGCTCTTAATTTATATCCAAGGTAAATTTGCTGAATGGTACGCAAATGAAGTGCATAAAAATAAATAAAACATACTAAACCTAATTTAGGGTACATATATAAGAGATATTTTTCAAACATGACAATTGTGCAGTTTTGATCTTCCGTATATATCAGGTATGTCTATCACTCAGAAAAGTTTTTGTACAACTTAAACCGGCAATAATTCCTCATAATTTACTTAACACGGTGAGCTTTGGACCATAACAGTATAACGTAGGCCTACAGTACAGCAGTACCTATGTAGAAAGCTTGCATTTTAGCAAAGGAAGATTTACGCCAAAAAAATTACGTTTCATGCCATGCCAGTATTAAAAGGGGGGAAGGGAAGTGGACATGCTAAATGATGATTTTAGTCATTTAGGGTTTAATTAAACTGAGTTTTAAATTACAAGGTAGATTTAGGTTTTTGTATTATAACGTTTACATTAGCTTATCGTTAGGCGATATTATTGCCTTCTTCTCTGAAGGACTTGATTTGACTTGCATTATTATAATTTAGCATGACTTGACTTGACTTGAGCAAATTAGTAATTTTACTTGACTTGACTTAAGTCGCCTAGCCTATGCCAAACTCTGCAGTCTTGCAATGACATATTACAAGATTTTCCATACAGGCTACACTGTGCCAATGGAAAGTGGGGCACGTGCACGCACGAAGTTCATCGACATTGAGACGTCCACGTCATGACGTTTTTGTCTTCATGTTGATATATAATAAACAAAGAAAAGCTGGTCGTTTAAACACCAATTTATAATAAATAAACAAAGAATGGAGTCATTAGTGCACGCCATCACGACAAAATTTGCGTCTTTGCTCGCACGATTTCTTGTCCAAAACTGCTGCACTTTTCAATAGCATAGCCTAGTAGTCTTTCAACACTATAGTAAGCCTATACAGACAAACAGAAACAGTTCAATAAATGCCATTGTGCTTACTGCTTATTGTGTGAACGATAAACTTTCTACAGTATTTAGTTTGTTCACCACACATCACTGACAATTGACATCAGTGGGTTTATCAGATCTTAGTGCCTGCTAAAGCAAGCAGACGTTGTTGCTAGGCCTGAAATGTGCAGGCTATTATTACTATCAGGAACTAGCCTCAAAGGTAAATTAAACTCGAAACCTTTTCCATATTTTAGACTTAGATGAGTAGGCCTAAAGCGTGGGTAAGTTCACCAACCTATGCGGCCAGGTCCAAAGCAGTTATGGAAACGCAACTCTTGCAGCGTTAGACGAAATAAATAAAATTCTGGACTTCACAAACAAAACATTAAATCTGGCATCCTGGGGTTACGCTTCTACGATATATTCTCGACTTTTAATAAAAGAACTGTAGCGACAATGGCCACGCCACCAAGTCTTAGGTTTGTTGGTAAAAAATAATTTATGTACATTTATGTTCTTTGTTTATCTACAAATAGCTAAAATAGTAAAACCCCAACAACCAACTTACTACTGACTTGACTTGATCATCAGCAAGAAAGTAAGTTACAGAACACGTCCATTTGGTGCGCTTAAAAACGACGTTAATGACAATGACGGTGTCGTGCCAAACGGTGACCCCTTGCCAACTATTGACCCTCTGTTGTGACGTAATAAATTCATTCATTTAATACGCAATAAGCTCTATACACAAGTATTCTAGGTAACTTACAGACAGAATTAGGCTAACACCTGTGACCTGTATGCGGTATTTTGTTTGCCAGTGCACATGTATTTACAAAAGTTACGGTATCATACTATTTAGCCACTGAATAGGCGCACGTTTTCTGCTGAGGGAAATCCTTTAACAGACAATCAATTTGTTACATTACAGAGGGAGGTCAACATTTGGCACTACAACAGTAACGGACATTGGCGATGATATGGTAAACAATGACAATAACGGTAATAACACAACGGTCAGACTACAAACCTGCGGTTTATATTACATTGTAATGCAAGCTTGACTACACTAGCGGGCAAAGAAACGACAATCATATATCCTTTTAATATTTTCCATAAATGATAAAGTTATATAGCTTCATCATCACTAGTTGCGTAAAGGGGATTGATTCGTAAATCTCGATTGAAATGTAAGTCTTCCCTTTCCCTCTCGGACGCAAATTCGTACTGGTTTGTCGCCAAATCTTCCCCATGCGATGACTCAGCAGCAGCTGAAACGGGAATTTCGTAAGCTTGATAGTCTTGCCTTGCTCCTATGGTGGCGTAAGCTGCGTCTCTGGATCCTAACTGATCAAACGGGTCAATGGTAGAGCATTGCGATGTTGATGTATGCGCCGATCGTTGCGGTATAGATGATGTACATAACGAAAGTTCTGCAACCATACTACTGACTGAGAAGAGGCGTGATGGCAAAGGCGGGCCCATTGACGATGACTCGGGTCTTTGACGAGACCTAAACGAAGTATCTATGGTGTGATAGATGGCATTTTCATGTCTATCTCCGACTGAGAAGTAGTTGTCGGAGTTAAGTCGACTTGCTGTCGTCTCCTGATCACGAATGATTGTGTCATGGTAGGCAGTAGAAATGTCAGTGGGATGCTAAAGAAAAATCAGGGATTGCGCTCGTAATCAAGTACTGTACTTTTTGAAACGCAATCTTTACTAGACTAAAAGTATGCTAGTTTTATAGAGCACTGAATCAATTGAATTATGGCAAATTTACCAGTGAATCATTTTCTTCTTCAACTGAACTTGGCTTTTTACAACATAATCTCCAACCACAGTACGTAAAGATACAGAACAACAAAAAGGCAACGAATGCGCATAAAACGGTAACAATCGTTTTTAGGTCTTCTTGTTTGCGGTTAGGAAAGGAACTTTTTGAGGTGGTTTTCTGCGTAGGCAACAATGTCTATACAAATGAAAAGTATAAAGAGTTAAAAACGACTTAAGTGCATTCTAATCATGCAGCTCTGTTTACTTTTCTGTAACTTATTATTTATAGTAGACTATAGTTGAAGCAACTGAATCCAGAGCCCGCTCTTTCATATTAGGCGATCAAAGTCTGATCATTTATCAGCAAATAATATGAAATTGTTTCAGAATACTGTAATCTAGATAACTATTTTTACTGTTTGCTCACCATGGAGGCATCAGAGTGAACTTCAGTGGTTTCAAGCAATGACTTTGAAGCGGTATCAGAAAGAATTTTAGTTGAAAAAGTAGTATTTCTAAAGATAACAAAAAAAATTTTTTTTTGTGATTTTGCATATTTTAAAGTTAAGAAAGGGAAGATAGCTTAAAATTTATGAATTGCCTTTGCACTGAAGTAGTTGCAGGAACGGGCCTACTAGCAATTCCGGAACATTCACAAGAAACAAAAGTTTGAACTTCACAGGGTGGGTTGCTGTATCCGTAGTCGTCAAAACAATGATCGGTTTCCAAAAGAACATGAATACTGTCGCTATTAGACACAAACATGGTTCACGTGTTATGAAATTTGTGTTTTACTGAAAACAAGATGTACGGTAAAACAGAAACCAAAAAGAGAGCTGCAATTTACTTCACTTGACTAATGTTTTATGAATTTGATCAGTTAATTCGCAAAACTAAGCTATAGTATTATTAATGTGTTTGCAAAACTGTTAATGTTCGCCAAAATGTAGGCTATAGCTATATTTACGTGCAGAGGCAATTTGTACGTGTTGTCAGCTGGTCTTTAGGTCCGCAGTAACTGAACTGTTCTCTCCATACAGCTGAATTATTGGTTGCGCAAACATATTGCCTTGTTTTAATGTAACGATCGCCACTTTTGGATAAGTTTCCTAAGGAGTCACGCATGTCAACTAGTGATCTTCGTTGATATGCCTTGGGTTGCATTTTGCACGAAGTCCACTGGATAAACGAAGGCTCTGTCCATAGGCCGACCCCGTCTATTACTTCAACTAATTTCTGTGCACATGTTGTAAGGGGAAAATTCATTGTGAGTCGTTTTATACACTGATATCATCAGCTCATAACAATCGTGCCGTATAGGCTTGTTGGTTATTTGCTCTAGGAAATGATAGGTTACTTACTCTCAGTGGCTGTCTCCAATTTTTCTTTTCGGTTTCAATTGCTGCAAGAAATTTATTCACTGTATTTTCATCTAATTGGTCCTTGCCAAAGCAATGATTTTTAAAGGCACTTTTATATAACTTGTCTTCATAAATCCCCGTGTCACAGACCCTTTCTTTGCCGGAGCACATAAATTGGCGTGCGACCTATAGACAGTTAAGCATCACATGACAGAGTATTAAATTTTATAAATTATAAAGCAGCATGTTTTATATTAGGGTCCTTTTATATTATTGCTACATTTTTTTTTCTTGCTGGGCCATACAGCGTATTCTTCATAAAATTTATTTTTTCACAAAAGTGCTGCATTTTCTCATATCTCGATTTATCTTTACTCAACTAAGCACTTTTTGCAATCTCCTTGATTGTCCTTCTCCCATCTTGCAGGATTTCCATATCGACCAGCACCTTGAATCTCAAGAAATAAAAGTAATTTTAAAATTAAACCAAATATGACCATTATTAGCGTTGTTTATAGATGGCTGCACCTATCTATATAACAACTGACAGATAGGTAGGTTGCATATACCTAACAAGGAGTGTCTGTTAGGTGCTCTTGAAACAAATTACTTTTCCGATGATGCGTTTCCGGCTATAGAAACGTATCAAATCCTTTTTCTATTTCGCATTACAGCATTTACTGTACGAAGAATTGGAACACTGCACACAGGACTGTTTAGTTCAATTCCAAATCACATTGCGAAAAATAACTGACCCCAATATAAACGCAGTGGGCTAACTTTTGCCCTGAGACGCGCAGCCTAAATATACCGGTACATGAACATTGATATAACTTCATACAACATAATTAAGTGATGGCAGTGCGAAAATCAAATTTTGTGCGTAATCTTAAAAGTTTGGGATAGTGACTAATTACAAAATATTCAAAGCATTGACGTAATTGGGTAGCGTGTTATAGCCTGTAGGGGGTTTCATTATTATAGGTGCTTTGAATTATTCCCGAGTCGTGATTAAGGTTTGTAGCTAGTGCAACCTGGAAGCGGAAATCTTACAGACTTAAGGTATGCACGTGCATGCACAATTGCACACGTTTTGTGATTATAAGTTAAGTACAAAGGCTGTTTCAGAAATGTTTCAGGATTTGCCGTACAAATTCTAAACAGGCTTCGTTTTCTTGAAATAATGTTGACTAAAACCAGCAATGGTGAACCCTAGCTTGACCATCGTGATACATACATGACTTGAAGACTGGGAAAATATTTGTTCTATTAAATCCGGGTCTCTTAACCTTTTACTAATTTTTACCCACAATGATTCCAAATAGAAATATTATGAAACATGTTTTCATAAAGATTTTAAATAGTAAAGAAACTGTTTCGGGAGCAAAACAGGTATCCGTCTGTTTGCATTAATTAAGAACAGTGTTTGTTGTGGAAAAATGGTACTTCCTTGACGACGCTATTCACATCAAGCGTTTATGCGATGAAAATCGCTGAAATATAGATTTGTAGTGCGGCAATACCTTAATTCACATAGTGAAAGTTTCATAAACCGTAAAATATGAGTGTGTTTTTTCCTTGGCAAACACCCCCCTGAAAACTTGCTGAAATAGTCATGCCGCATTTGACTTCACAAAGGTAGTACCGCAATACGCATTAAACAATGTGATAGAGTTGTTTCCAACCACAAGCTAATAAAACGGAAGATAGTATCGGAGCAGAGAGAATGAAGCTGGATAGGACTAAGTTGATTTAAATATGAAGCTTTTATATTTTGTTTGTTTTCTGTTTTTGGGTTTAGTGGCCGTGCTGTAACTTAGTTGTTAATGAACAAATTTTCATACACCTTTTTGTGTAAATCAGCTACAGCTAAGTTTTACGTTGTAATACATTCTCACCAGAACATTCTTTTTAGAGAATTAATTGAAAAATAAACCTGCGATTCGCGGAAGATAAAAACTGAATTGTTATTTTTGTGTTGGCACTAAGCAGCGATGCGCTGGCAAAGAACTAAATGCGACCCTGACTGACTGGCAATAATCGCCACTAAAAAGAGGACTTCTGCAAAAAAGTCATTGATGTTTTCGTTGAAAAAAAAAAATAGCTGCATAGATTTGACTTACAAATAAATGCGAAAGCATGCTGCAGGTTTTTATTTTGATTAGTAGGACACTGTTTTTTATATGTTGTTGGATAAACATTATTGAAAACACAACTCTACAACAATTAGTGCATCAACAACAACGAGCCTCATTGCACGTCCTGATCAGCAAGTATCTGACCGAAAATGCGCAGTCCTAATTTGTTATACCAAGGATAAAAAGAATTATTAGTCTTGTTCCGAACATCCAAACTACCTCGACGGGGGTTATATCCTGATACTTTTGACTTACGGCTTTCGATAAAACAGAAAACGGAGTAACTCAAGATTTGTAATTGAAATTTGAACAAAAATTACTAAAATACACGATTGTTTTTATGATATAACTTGTACGCACCGTGCAATTAAACATAATTGTGCATATACACTTATACAGTACTAAAATTATTATATTAATAAAATCTTATTATAATCTATTAAAATCTTTGTTTCTTTTGCACGACGCATCGACGTTTCCGATGAAGTAATTTTCTCTGTTACATCTAACAGTACATTGTATACAAAAGCTACAGATATTCCTAATTCAACGTACAACATACACAGACGTACGTTGAACAAGCTATTTTACTGCAAAAGTTTCTCGAGAGCTTCCTTAAGCTTCGCCTCACTTGCTCCAACAACTTCATCAACCTGAACAGAAAACATTTAGTTTAGTGATTATGCAAATATTCCCAAAAATGTATCTCTAATATAACGCTAATTATGATGGATGGAAGCAGTTTTGTGAACAATATGAAATCAACAAGCGTGCCCACTGATATTTGAATTATGTATGAAAGAAAATGTAGGCTGGCTAATGCATTTTGGAATGATTACGACCTCTCAGAGAAGCGAGTAGTTGCTGACGACGTTTACTTTTAGCAAAGAAATATCATACTGTTGACGGCGGCCATGGGCATTGCACCAAATGTATTTACACCCACCCGAGACTGCATTTGTAGTTCAGATGGGCCGAACCTGAGCTTGGAAGTCCAGCTTTAACACCACCATTCTTAAGTGTTCTCACGAACACGAGTTTTACTTTTGGTTTTACCTGAGTTTGGTTTTTGAAGAAACGTGAAGTTCTCCAGAAGTTTTTTTCTTTTTGGGCAAAGGATGACGTAATGAGGGAGAACGTGCATTGACCAAATCTTATCTTTTCACACTTAACCCTAAAAATGTTACTTTTAATCTTTTTTGGTTTAGTCAGTTTGTCAATCAATATTTTCTGTGTCGGTCACAACTCTTTCGATCAATTTTAAGACATAAATTATTACAATTAAATAAGCAATCAGGATATCTATTAATTTACTATACATAACTGTATAGTACATGTGGTGACATTCCTTTGTTTACGCCGGTTTGCCTCGCGCACAATCACGTCTCCTTAATTAGTCCGCCGACTTAATTCAGTTATAAGCGCAGTGTCGGCGGGTCGACTGCTCAATAGTATTGATTGAGAGTTGGATCAATTACATTATTTCAGTTCAATTACAATTACAATTACAATTACAATTACAATTACTTCCTTACATGTTTCAATTACATTACAATTACAATTACTCCGTGCTAAAAATATCAAATTACAATTACAATTACAATTACAGTTATAATTACTGTTAAACATGTAATTGATTAATCATAAATTTAACTTCGGTAGAGAGGTGCTCTTTGAAAACCGTAGCGACGTAATTAGCTACAATCACAAACTATTCATGTTTCATTCATGATACGTAGAATACCCTTTAATTAAAAAAAACTCGAACGTTTTCGAATATTTCAACTATTCCTAATCATGAGTACTGAAAAATACAAACACAGAAAAACTTTTTAAGCGACTGTTAACAACCAAAAGTTTGAGCGACTGGCAACGACTAACAACGAATAGGCTACAAGACAGGCAATGAAATGTAATCAAACGAATACACAAAGCTGATAGCGGTAAGGCGCGAGCGATAAGGTGTGTAAAATTAAAATAAATGCAAAAGGAAAGAAGCTCCTGATAACTACAAATTACAAAATTTTGGTTCGCATTTACATTTTCACTTGCTCAAAAACTGTTGGATTGCATTTGATGAACATTAGGGTGCGAAAAGTTTCTGGCCCCAGTAAATTTCTTCTTGCCGTATAAAAGTTACCCGCAATTGAAAATATTCTTTCTGACGGGGCTGATGTTGCTGTTAGTCCCAAATAATCCTTGGCTAAAGTAGAGAGCGTGGGAATTTCTTCTGACTTCTTCTTCCAATACATTAGTGGGTCTTCATCGAAATGCATGGTTTCTACCCCCAAATAGCTGTCGACTTCACTTATTGAATTTCTCGGTCTTTTCTTTTTTAAGCCTTCTGCCATAAAGTTAAATAGCTTTGGCTTTTTTGCAGGGTTTTCATCCTCTTTGCTACAACTCTCTTCGTCATCCTTGCCAAGTCTACTTGCCACAGGAGTTTTCAGCAAACGTATTGCTTCTTCTTTTTCAACGTCATCTTCAATCCAGCTGTTTTTAAATCGTAGATCAAGAAGAGATGCAAGTCTGTTGTCCAGAGAATTTATATATGGCAACAACCTTTTAGAAACAGAGTCTTTAAGATTAGCTGCCAGTTTCTGGCAATAGTGGAGATTTGAGTTTTTTAGTAGTTCCATTGCTTTCAGTAAGCCAAGCACTACCGGACAAATGCAAGAGGATGTTACAATATTTTCTCCTTCAACTTGCTGCATTGCTTCCTTGAAAGGCAGTAGCACACTCACGAGCTCACTCAATGCCAAATAATCTTGATTTGTTATTTTTTCCCGTGACTGGATCAAGGTGAGAGCCGCGTTAACTTCTTCGTGATCCTTTAAGACACTTTGCAACATAACAAGCTGCGAATTCCATCTTGTCACATTCTGTGCTCTTAACGTTATTTTTTTACGTTGCAAATAAGAGGTAGCATTTACAGATTTTCTTACTGAATTTACAATTTTGGCCACCTTTCCCAGCTGCTTCCCACCGTAAGACTTAGCAAACTCCGAATGTTGCAGACAATCCTTAATACAAAGTTGTTGTGTATGAGCAAAACAGCTTACTCTTTCTGGTAAGTAAGTGAGAAGAGCATGTAAATCAGCACCCTCCTTGGACATTTCTTGTTCAGGATCAGGATTCAACTGTTTCTCATTGTCCTCATTGATTTCTTCACCAGTTTTATGCAGTGTGAACTCAGGAAGGGAAACCTGAAATGCTTTTATCATGGAGAAAGCATTGTCTGACACAACCTTTTTTACTTTTGTTGTAAATCTAAACTTTTCTATTACGTTGTCATAAGCCTCAGCAATGTTTTCAGCTGTATGCCGTCCTAAAAATGAGTCCACTGCCAGGACAAAGCTGCGTAGCTTCCATTCTGCATCAACAAAATGCATAGTGATGCCCAAGAAACTTGTCATGTTGCGGTTAGTCCAGAGATCAATTGTCAAGTAAACATTTGACAAACGTGCAATTTCACGTCTCATCTCTTCTTCCATTTGCTGAATAACCGTTGGTATAAGGGAATTTCTAAATGTGGAGCGGCTTGGTATTACATATCTTGGTTCAGCAGTCAACAACAGATTTCTGAATGTTTGACTATCTACAATACTTAATGGTAACTGATCACAAGCTATTGATTTGAGTAGAGCTTTTGTTAATGCTTTTTGAGTGGCATCATATGAAGCAAATCGCTGGGAAGAAGAAGTTTGAAAAAATGACTTGATAGTTGGTTGACTCTGATCTACCTATCTATCTATCTGTCTTCTTCGTGTTTTCCTGGTGTTTTCTTTTGAGGTTTATATATTTAGGATAAAGATTGGGAGAACATCTCTTCAAATGCGTGATCAAGTTTGATGAAGCCTTGGTTGAAAACTTGAATTTCTTTTTGCAATTGTTGCAGCAAGCCTCAGTACTGGTCAAAGATTTAAAAAACTCTGACAGTGGCGTAGGAAATGGTTCAGCACAGGTTTCGGAAGAGTTTATTTGCTGTTCATCCATTTTTGAAATATTAAGATTTAGACTATATTGTAATTTACTGAGTTTTCTGTTGCTGCTGAAGTATGGGAAACAGTTTAGCATGGCTGAATTATGTAGTTAACGAGGCACGCATAGCACACCTATGTAAATAGGCTTAATTATTTTATGTTGTGCTTGTCAGGTCTCAATAACAATGTAATTGAAATTGTAATTAGGCAAAAATTTTATCAAATTACAATTACAATTACAATTACACAAAATAAAAATGCTTCAATTACAATTACAATTACAATTACATGAAAAATGTAATTAATTACATTCAGCTCAATTACAAATTACAATTGATCCAACTCTGCAGTCAATACTACTAGTTTGTACATATAAGTACTATATAGCTCCTAACCGATTATTTTTGTTTTAGGGCTGTTCTGTTCTGTTTTTAATAAAGCCTAAGTTACTTGAATGTCGTGTTTGAGTTTCGAGGTCATAACAGTACATATATTTACTTACTTATATGTAGTGTACCCATTACTTATGTAATGGTGTAAACACTGTGGGTGCATTTTATTGGCTGGAATGGTGTGGATGAAATTACTATGGAACCACATGTAACAGTGAGTAAATGTACCTGAAAAGCTTTTCTTATAGCAAGTGTCAGTAGCCTGCAACACTTAAGGGCTCAGCCAGGTTCTAATGCCAGGGGAACAAGGAACAGTTCAAAATTCGGGCAATGCAATACAAAAATATCAAAAAACCAAATAAAAACATGTGTGTGAACTGTGAATCAAAACCTGCACAACAATGACAAACAACGTAAACGGGGCTTAAGCAGTGACGAATCATCTCTGGGTATAAGTCGTGCAAAAACTTTCATACCGTATCATTTGCACATCGCTTGTCTAGTGTGACATCCAAAATGTTTGGCTAACAAATACATAAAAATTAATTATTTATGAGTGACTACTTCAAATAAACGCCAGGCAGTTACTGTATTTTGTTTATGGTATTTGCATAACTGTAATTTGGTTATAAGTAACTGTGGAAATAGATATTTAACAACCGCTTTCGGTATACACAATTCTACTTTCATATACTGATGATTGAAAATTTAGACAAAATCAAAGAATCTAATTTTAAAACCGAAGCTTGATTATACAACTTGCATTGAAATATACTAAGAAAACACCAAAGGATTTACAGCTAATTGTAACAACGATCACTGTACCACTACATACTACACTATAAGCAACTATTACTACAGGACAAAAAATTGCTGCTATTCAACATACTTTATGCTGGTGAACTGTGTAACTTTATACTGTACCCCATTCCCAAATGTGTAACGTGCAGATCATTTAACAGAATAAACCATTCTGAAATGGTGTACACCAAGCTTGGGTGACTTAAAACAATGTGTTGAAAATGTCTTAGGCAATACGAAAAAAAAATCAGTGCAATCTATGCCAGTCTGTATGTTATAAATTTGAATTTTTTGTCCAGGAAAATTTGCGTAGTACACCACTAGGTTATTTGGCAACAGACCAACTTGAACAAGTTTTCTTGCGTAAATATAAATAATTGTTCTAGATCTGTGGCCATACAGAGATGTCTCATGAGTGAGACTTCCAAACATATTAACACAGGGTTGTAGAAATCAAATGTATCAGAATGGTCCATTGGCAAGAGGTTATATTGTTATGTTTTGGTTTGGTTTTTCATTTGTCAGGTTAGTTGAACCTTACGCACATATAAATTGCAACAAACTTTTGTTGCTTACATGAGACATCCTGTTTATTTTTTATCCAAGCATGACTGTCATGCACTAATGTACATGAACTTTACATTCAACCACCTACATAATAATTAGTAGAAAAGTTACATTTTTGTCCAGTAAATTTATTGAGAATTCTTTGATTTAGCAGTAACATAGTTTAGTGGTTCACTTTACTTTTAAACTATACCTCTCACTCACGTACCGAATATAATATATCCTTTGAAAGTAATCCTTACTCACACATATATACAAATCTAAATTGTTATAATAACATTATTATAGATATGTACTATGCCGACTACATACATATTTCATCAACTTACCTTATCACCATCTTTGAAAAATAAGAATGTAGGCATGGCACTTATTCCATACTGTTCAGCGGCTTCCTGTGAACAAATAGTATGAGTTATCAGTTATCACATGAAGTGCTATTCACAATATTTCTGAAATGAGAAAAACTTTATGGGAGGTGGATTGTCTGGCAGGCAACTACTCTAACTTCACTTGTCATAAAAACGTTTAGAGACAACTGCTAATGTCGCACATATTGCAATGTTAATACAATAAAAAGCAATACACAGAATAAACACCAGAGCCAAACAGAAAAAAAATATCTATTAATTACACAGACATTTCAGTCAATACTAAAACCATTATCAATATAATGGAGAAAATGGAGAGATGTCCCGTTAAGAAATAAGCTAGCTCTAGCAGTTGTTCTGCCTAGGAGTCGTAACTCCCAACACTTTGATCCTAATAAGGAAAAAATGTTATAAAGTTAACTTAACCATCTTCCGTCCAAAGCGCGACTGGCCGCTTAGTATGTATTTTATGTAACAGGGTATTGTTGATTATATACACCCAGTATCCACTAATACTCTACATTAAGTTACAAAAACCTATAGTCTATAAAAATCCAGATACAATGGTGAACAATTTATACTTACTGCGTTTTCATCAACATTGACTTTACAAAACGCCACTGCTTCGAAATCCCCTGCCATTTGCTGCAATACATAGAGTGAAACAATTTAAATTTCTGAGTTCTAACCATTCGTTTTTCTTCTAAACCAGAGTTTCTCTACTGGAAAATCATAGTACAGTATTGGCTAAAGGTGCAGAAACATTTTAGACAATACCAGGAATTTGTAGTTAACCAATATAATAGCTGTTAATCAATATAATAGTGATATTGTTTTAATTTTCTGAAAACCATTTAATTTTTTCTTGCAATGAGTTGGTCAAGACTGAAGAGCAAAAATTGTTAAAAACCGTGTTCTATCTGATGAAAACCAATCAAAATCAGTATTATGTCAAGATCACATCAGATACCGCAAATTTTGGCGATATCATCCGGCATGGGCCACACCAATCCGCATAGAAGTCAACTGCAACAAACTTGTTCTCACTCAGTTTTTGTGCAACCTCTTCCTGAAAACAAAATTTAAACTTACATCATTGCATTAAATAAGCAGTCACAGTTTTGGACATCACAGACCACTTGTTTCATTTTTTTTAATTTCATGACCCAATGTGATAAATTTTATGAAAAAATAAATTCGTAAAAAGATGCTCACTAAACTTACCTAACTTTGTTAATTTTGAAATTATTAATTGAAGTTATATCTTACTTAGTCAAAATTATGTTTTATGTAAACACCAAACGTGCAAGTTCGGTCAAAAGTTGTGCTGGTTTTACACTCATCTCATAACGTCAAAAATCAGGCATTTTCTCGACTTACATGTAGAAAATAGCACGCAATACTTCGAAAAACTCAATTAACATTTCTTTAGTGCCGGTAACATTATATTTGTGAGTTAATGAAGGCAAAATTTCCTTGCACAACTTGAAAACTGACTGGGGTCCAAATTCAATTTAAAGCAGTTCCTTGCAACATACGGGATACATTTAAAGCAACAAAAAATGTTTTTGTTAATTGTCATAGTTAGCCCTTATTCCTATGGAATTCTAGTGCAGATCTGATGATATTATAATGTTATCAGTCAATCAGTGTTCTATTTCGTGGGTTTAACCACAAGCACAAGGCTCACCGTCGACAACTCATGCATCCTGATGTGTTGTATTAAAGCGTCATTGTGAAATGAACAATGGCAATATCACCAATATAAACAATGCAAAGTGGATAAACGTTTTCTGGTAGGCGGTAGGTTGGTTGCTTTACAACTGGCATCATAACTTAACTCCTTTCTTGTGATACTCAACAAAATCTTGAGATAAAAGCTGCAGATGACCGTAAGACCCCATTCAGCTTTCTTTGATTTTCGTATGTGAAAATGCGTGGATATGTGTGTGCTGAGTCTAAACAATTAAAGGTTAATCATTTCAGCTAATGAATTAATAATTTTAGTATCATCCCAGTGAGTGCATAGACAGCAACAACGACGTTCTTGTGACACAAAAGCCTCTCGCTTCTCATGCATGGCAAGAGTGTGATCATTCATGTGACGTACCGGGCCAGGGCGTGATTATTCATGTTTAAGTGTGAGTTTTAAGTAGCGGCCGCGTGTAATGAAATCATCCGTTACAATCACTCGTTTTCCACGTAACGTCAAACTTTTGTTAGCTGCCCCGTAGCAAATGACATTAAGTCATGATTAAAAGCCATTCATTAATTATAATTAGGAAAATCTAAAATCCCAGGGCAGAAAATGCCATCCTACCAGTCCGTCTTAGGTGCCTATGAACGTTTGTAAAAGAGTAAAGGAATTCCATACTTGATTCTAAACTTTGAGGAAAGAATAATAGTTAAGGTTCTCATTGAGCTGGTTGAACGTCACTATTGAGAGTAGGGTGGCCAGTTCCTTTCTCTCGGTCACTTTTCACCATAGAAAAATATACCTTCCCGGTTTTATCACTCTGAGTGGTGGTGAGATTGAGAGAGCTGTTTTTTAAAATATCTACTATCTACAGCAGGAGATTCGAACTAGGAGCTAATGATTGCCAAGCGAGTCACTTTTCCACTCGGCTTTGAGCCCTGGAATTGGTATTTCCAATAATGAAAGTATAAAAAAACAGTCTCACCGGTAATAAGTCACAGCAGTTTACTTATTTTTGTTTAGCATTATTACCAATTACGTCACGCCTGAATTTCAACTAACACACAAAATGGACACTTCCCAGTAAG